>NC_066560.1:5191504-5264004 GCF_024679095.1 Eriocheir sinensis
AACCCAACCCAACCCAACCCAACCCAGTCCAACACAGTCCAACACAGTCCAACACAACACAACACAACACAGTCCAACACAGTCCAACACAGTCCAACACAGTCCAACACAACACAACACAACACAGTCTAACCCAACCCAACCCAACACAACACAACACAACACAACACAAGCCATACCAAACCAAACCAAACCCAAGCTAACCCAACCCAAACCAGCCCAGACCAACCCAGCCCAGCCCAAGCCCCAGTCTCATATACAATAAGCACGTGAAGGCTGGAGGCGCTACAGGCAAATGAATCGCCTTCCCGGAACTTGACAACGGCTGGGACTAATTGACCGAGCCGTGTGTGGACTGCGGACCCTCGTGAGGAGACCCCGCGTCCCTTCCTATACATGAGGGTACGTCGGTCCGGCTACCAATGATCGATGGGACCCTGTGAGAGATCGCTACGAGTTAATCAACGGTCATATTCTCAGACAGTTCAGGGTTCACACATCCATATTCGATTAGGCTTTCGTAGTGGATGATGGTTATGGAGGAGAATTTTGAAGAGGAGGGTATCAGGACACCTCTCCTCCCGAAATTGACCTCTCTTTCGGCCACCTCTTTTGATTCTTTTTTTGTAGGAGCAGCGAGTAGCGGGCTTTTTTTGTTATTGTTTCCTTTTTTTGTGCCCTTGAGCTGTCTCCTTTGTTGTAAAAAAAAAAAAAAAAAACATGGACAGCAAGAAGAACTAGTGAGGATGTGCTGAGGCAGATGGGAGTAGTGAGGGAAATGATGACAACAATAAGAAGACGACAAACGAGAATTCTCGGACATGTGATGAGGAGGAATGAGATGGAGGCTGTGGTGTTGACTGGGATGGTGGAAGGCAGAAGAGCAAGAGGAAGACATAGAGAGAAATTTATGGATGGTGTGACGAGAGTGGCGGGAGGACATTTTAAGCCTGCTGAGTTGTCGCAGTTAACAAGAGACCGAATCAGGTGGCGCTCCATGGTTGCCGAGGTCCTGGTGGATACGGCACGTCGGTAAGGGTAAGGTAAGAGGATGATGTGAGTGTTTTCATGGGTAGCGTAATGAGCCTATATGATTAAACTTTCGTAGAGGTTATTGCGGGTATTTTCGAGGGTAGTTTACGAGCCTATTGAGAGTTTGACAAAGCCTGTACACCTAACTCATCTCCTCTGTGACCTTTGGAAGTCGGACACACACATCCACATTTGATAAGGGTTTCGTAGAGGTTGTTGCAGATATTGCCGGGGGTAGTTTTAAGAGGCTAGGGATACTTTAACAAGGTTTCTGCACCATGAAGGTATACAAAAACACTCCAGAACCTGCTTGATCTCCGTTATGGCCTTTGGAGATAGTTCTGAGAGTTCAATGTGTCATATATATGCCTCAGTAGTAGTGGCGAGTGATGCATTTGGCAAAACTACTCCCTCCACTACGCACTTCATTGATGCAGTTTTTGTCCGAGCTACAATCAACGGCCTTTGTTCCTCGGTAATTGGACGGACTACAAAAGACTGATATCAACGCCATTGTCGAAGGTAACCCGGATGTAAGAGCCCGGCCATTGTTGCAGGTTAACGGTAGATAGATTGGCGCTTGGTTACCTGAGGAGCAACAATCAGCTAAACACAGCTTCGCATTTATGAAGTTGTATATGTGATCGTAAATGTGTGGTTCTTAAATGTATGTAAATGTATATGTAGGTGTTAATGTATATGTATGTAAAAGTGAATGTTTGGAGATGTACAATTCGTAAAACAATGTGTTCGTAAATAGAGGAGTTCTTAATTATTTCTATATATCCAGCATCGTCTTTTTTTTTTTTTTGCCTCCCTCCACACACACACACACACACACACACACACACACACACACACACACACACACACACACACACACACACACACACAAACACTTCTCATTAAGGCATTCTCAGAGGCTGTTGCTGTGTTATGTGTTCAGTGGGTAGTTTTATAAGCCAAGGGATAGTTGGGCTGTTTCTGCATCATGAATGTGGAAAACACTTAGGAAAACCCGGGCCTTTTCCTTCTTATTTCCACATTGTTATTATTATTCTTTCTCTTGTTTTCCTTTCTAGTGTATGTATTTGTCTCTTCAGCAATCGAGGCCAGTGTCAAGGAAGGGAGACTTAAAGGGCTATTACATTGGGCAAATTTTCCGTGGATCTTCAGTCAAACCACGATTTCCGCTGGCGTTGTTCTCATATTTCCGTGCTTTTCTGACGTGTCCACGATCTTCCAAAGCTACGGTAGATTTCACCGAAGGACGACGGTATTACTCACCATCGTCAGCAGCAGCAATAACAAGAAACAAATGAGAACCACGCCAGCGGAAATCGTGGTTTGACTGAAGATCCACGGAAAATTTGCCCAGTGTAATAGCCCCTTAAGATAACCTGGGTGTCAAGAATCAGTCTAGTTTTTTTGTTTCTTCACGTCAAAGATAAACTGGTGATGGAGGAGCTCAACAAGACTCCACATAAATAAGGATGAAGAGGTATCCGTCTGCTCAGCTCTCGAGGCCAGTGTCAAGGAAGGGTCAAAGATACACTGGTGATGAAGGAGCTCAACAAGACTCCACATAAATAAGGATGAAGAGGTATCCGTCTGCTCAGCTCTCGAGGCCAGTGTCAAGGAGGGGAGACTAGGTAGCCCGGATGTCAAGAATCAGTCGAGCTTTTCAGGTTAACAGGTAAATTGGTGGTTACATGAAGAGGTTAACAAGTCTGCTCAGCTCTCGAGGTCAGTGTCAAGAGAGGAGGGAGGGAATGGAGATTGGGCAGTGGGAAGGAGAGAGAGAGAGAGAGAGAGAGAGAGAGAGAGAGAGAGAGAGAGAGAGAGAGAGAGAGAGAGAGAGAGAGAGAGAGAGAGAGAGAGAGAGAGAGAGAGAGAGAGAGAGTAGTTAAACAATCATTAGCCAGTTTGATTCTTGCGCTTAAGGTAACATAAGGTAAGGTAAAGTAGCTAAGGTCAGAGGAAGTCCATTGTCCCGGGGCAAGGGATATACATGCTGCAGTGATTATTGAGAGGACTGAAGGCTTCTGTTTCTACCCCATGCCCCTAGATGGATATAGTGTAGGAGGAGGAGGAGGAGATGGAGGAGGATCTGGAGCAGGAAGAGGAGGAGGAGAAGGGAGGAGGATTTAACAGGTGGCCCTACACAAGCTATTCTCGCTGAAGCCCAATTACTCTGCGCTTAATTGACTAGAAAGTTACTACACACACACACACACACACACACACACACACACACACACACACACACACACACACACAGTTGCAGCTTTGTTACGATACAGAGAGAGAGAGAGAGAGAGAGAGAGAGAGAGAGAGAGAGAGAGAGAGAAGAGCCCTTACCGTTTAAAGAGACGTGGTTTAATAAGGCATAAGGAGGGCTTTAGGGAGCGAGGGTTCTAAAAAGGGAAAGATTAATATGGGGCTGACGTGTTGCAGTGGTTTTATGGCCCAGTTTTATGGCCTTGATGCCTCCCAAGAGAGAGAGATACAAAACACACGTAGATACACAAAGAAAACGGAAGCCCTCACAACAACCTCTTGACACTCGAGGGGGAACTGCACCGTGACAGACCAAGCTCTCGACAAGTTCGCGCTCCAAGAAGAACACAATACGCTTACAGCTTACCGCTTTTCTCTCTCATAAGAAGATTGCCGAGTGGAGGGATGAAGGTGAGAGGAAGGAGGGAGAGAGGATGGAGCGAGGAAGGAAGGGGGGAGGGAGAGAGGAGTGAAGGGAGAAAGAATGGAGGTAGATAAAAGAGGGAATGGGAGTTGACAGGAAGGAGGGAGGGCGATGATGGAGAGAGGAGGGAGGAGGATAAGAGTGGAGGGGAGAGGGGTGGAAGGAGAGAGAAGGGAGGAAAAGAGGGGGAGAGGAGAGGGAAATGGAGGAAGAGAGGAGGGAGAGAGGACTGGAAGGGAGATTGGGCAGTGAGAAGGAAATCATTAGCCAGTTTGATTCTTGCGCTGGGCTATTTGGATTCACTCGAGAGACGAAGATAAAAAATTAATGATAATAAGGCTGCAGGAATTCTCTCTCTCTCTCTCTCTCTCTTTCTTTCCTTTTTTCTTTCTCTTTCTCTATTTCTCTGTTTTCCTTCTTACCTTTTTTTTATTTCTCTTTCTTTCTCACTCAATCACACTCTCTCTCTCTCTCTCTCTCTCTCTCTCTCTCTCTCAGCCCAGCCATTTTCCCTCCTCTCCCACTCACTCATTTAGGCTTACCAGTTTAATTACTTCAGTCCACTTCCAAAAAATTAGTCCCATTTTCTTTTTTATCTATTTTCCAGGACTTCTCTGTATTACCGTATCTGGCACAAAGAAAATACATCCTTCCACGACGACCCGAGTCACAGAAATAGACCCACAGAAATAGACCCGAGCCACAGAAATAGACCCACAGAAATAGACCCGAGTCACAGAAATAGACCCACAGAAATAGACCCGAGCCACAGAAATAGACCCACAGAAATAGACCCGAGCCACAGAAACAGACTCACAGAAATAGACCCGAGCCACAGAAATAGACCCACAGAAATAGACCCGAGCCACAGAAATAGACGCAAGCCACAGAAATATAGACGTGAGCCACAGAAAGCCACACAAAAACCCTTGATGAGTTTCGAAGTTACGTTGAAGTGAGTTTTCCCTTCCTATCTGTCCGTATTCTCGTCCTTGATTAACAAATACTATATATAGCAAGGCTCTTCAAATAGGATGCAAGGACTTGGCTGATAATTCCTTACAGAGACTCCTAAATCCCAATACGTTGATATAAGTAGGCTATCCCGGCCCTTATCTACGTTCTCTCCTTATTTTCGTCCTTTTTTTTCTTCCGTTCTCTCCTCATTTTCTTCCTTTTTTTTCCTTTCGTTCTCCTTATTTTCGTCCTTTTTATTTTTTTATCTGCTTTACTGTCCTTATTTTCGTCCTTTATTCCCTTCCGTCCGGCTAATACTCTAGTCCTTTATCAATAAACTTTACATCATGGTACACGCAAACTGCTCAGAGAAAGTGGTCGATTAGAACTATTTATTATATCGATTGTTACGCGTGTCAATAGTAACGGAAAATAAGTTTGCTAATAATTGTTGACTTTCACCGCATGGCTGAGTCTGCAGGTAAAGGATGGCTGAGCATTAATGTATATTTTGTTGTTTTGTTTTAATTTTTATGCTAGGTTTTTTTATTATTTACTATTATGTCTAGTTTTAACATTTGTATGGCCAAGGACAAAAAGAAGGGATAGTTAAGGAGAAATCGTTCACCTTCCACCTCTATCACTAAGGATAGTTGAGTGACATTTCCTTTTTTGTCGCATAAAACTATTGCACTATAAACATTATGATACTTAATTTCCTCTTCTTACAAAACTGTTAACCTTCACATATCAAAAGATGGCTGGGTTTTATATTTACATTTTTCTTTTTTTTTATTATAAGACTTCACTGCTGTCATAGTCAACGCAAATCATCCTCATCGTCTGATAAGAACAAGTCCACGCATCGGTAATAACGACTGTGTACAAGAAACATGATAATTCAGTCTTTCATGAGAGATAACGAGGTGCTGGGATTGTCTCTCTCTCTCTCTCTCTCTCTCTCTCTCTCTCTCTCTCTCTCTCTCTCTCTCTCGTTAAACCAAGTGAAACGACAACGAATGGCCACCAAGACGCATTTCTACCTTAGCGAATATTAAGGTTTAGGAAAGAAGAGGAAGGAGGAGGAGGAGGAGGAGGAGGAGGAGAAGGGAAGCGAAAGAGGAAGATGATGATGATGAGGAGGAGGAGGAGGAGGAGGTGGTACACAAAAAAAAAAAGACGAGAACGAGGACGGATTGAACGAGGTGATAAAACCGAGGGAATGTTTCGAAGCCCCGACGCGCGTCTCGACACTCCTTCACATCAAATACAAAGGAAGGCAAATTAATTAGACTGGCGTGATAATTACTCCTGACGGGCGCATCAAAGGACGAGCTACAGGAGTGAGGAGCTTTGCACGACGTAACACTATGGGACAAACAAAACAAGGACAGTCTAACGAGTGTCATGCTAGGTGGGAGCCGACACCCTTACCGAGTAGAGGAAGGCTTACCAACATGACGGGATTAACAGCTTGTGCAGGCTTACCAATATGACGAAATTATCACTGTGCAGACATACCAACAAGACGGAATTAACAGCTCGTGAAGGCTTACCAACATGACGGGATTAACAACTTGTGCATGCTTACCAATATGACGAAATTATCACTGTGCAAACATACCAACATGACGGAATTAACAGCTCGTGAAGGCTTACCAACATGACGGGATTAACAACTTGTGCATGCTTACTAATATGACGAAATTATCACTGTGCAGACATACCAACAAGACGGAATTAACAGCTCGTGAAGGCTTACCAACATGACGAAATTAACACTGTGCAGGCATACCAACATGACGGGATTAATTTTTTGTGCAGGCATACCAACATGACGGGATTAACTTTTTGTGCAGGCATACCAACATGACGGGGTTAACTTTTTGTGCAGGCATACCAACATGACGGGATTAACTTTTTGTGCAGGCATACCAACATGACGGGATTAACTTTTTGTGCAGGCATACCAACATGAGTAACATTTTGTCCGGACCTACCAACCTAACGAGTTATATAACATTACATGGCGTAGGAAAATAGTAATGGATGAGAAAGTAGTAATCATTCACCTTTAATTGTTTATCAAGGAAAGGAAGACCTGCTGTTATCATGGCTAGTTTTAACATTTTTATGGCCTAGGAAAAAAAAAGAATGGATAGGAAAGGAGAAATCGTTCACCTTCCATACTTTACCAAGGAGAGCAAGACCTTCAGCATGACTATTTCAAAAACATTCTATGACGTACCGTAGGAAATCAATGACGGATTAAAAACTAGTAATTATTCCCCCTTCAGTTGCTAATGAGGGAACGACTCGCCTCCGCTCTCTTCCGTAAGTATAAAACACGTGATTAAAACAATAACGCTTTGGAGAAGAATAGCCTACCAGTGCTGGTGTTGCATTTTTCTGATTAATGTTCAGACACAGGAAAACGGCAGTGAATTGAAACTTGATTGCTGATGCGGGTACGTAAAGCTTGCATCAAAAAACGAACTATCATTACCAGCGCTTGTTTATTTTTTTCGAATTCGTAGGAGTTGAAAAAAAAAGAGCAACGGATGACCTCTAACACTTATTAATATGCCTGTTGATGAAAAACTAGTTATCTATCACTCACCTATTACTGATCATGGTGCAAAACTTAAAAAGAACTACATTACTACGAGCACCCATGTTTTTCTCGAGTCAAGGCTTACAGAAAAAAGAAATGGATGTGAACTCAAGCTAACACTCACCTACGCCTGTTGATGAGCGAAACTGTATATATTATCTCTCACCTAATTGTCGAGGAAAAGCGTGCTATATCTTGAACTATAAAAGGAAATATTGTTACCAGCACTTATGTTTATTTTTATCGAATTTGAAGAGAAGAAAACAGCAGTGAATTAACATAAACTGATTAAACTCTACTCAACACTCACCTACGCCTGCTGATGAGAGGTTTCGTCCAGCAAGCCTCCACGATCCAGGGTCAGCACAAACACGTGTCTACACAGCAAAAACTCGTGAAAAATAGTCAGTAACGGCGCTCAACGATGAGAGATAACGTCCACTAGGCTTTGACGATCCAACATCAACGCAAAACACATTAACACGGCATAACACATCAACACAGCAAACACTAGGGAAATATCAGTCACCCGCGGCATAGTCCCCACCACGTGCGAGCCGCTTGGTGACTGAGTGAACTTGTGAAGTGAGGTTACACAACATGACTCAGTGTGACCAGAATGTAGCCTATTGTCGTTCTCAGCACATCGTAATTCCCGATTTCTGACCCAAAGCTGTCGCATCCTCACCAATAAACGATATTCAGCAATATTTAAGATTAAAGCCGTTGATCGTGGATGATTCTTTGCGAGCTGGAAGCATAACTCTCCGTTCCTCATGTTGATTTGGTTATCGTATTTCGTAGGATTTTATCGTATATCTGAGAACGCCGAACAAGAGCGAGTCTCCAAGAGTTGCGTATTCGGTACTTAAGAACCATATTATCTTTCAGGAACTACGTATGGCTTTCTTATAATACGTTTGGTGGGCATTTTGGTAATCAAGCGAATCACATGAACCTTATAAAAAAAAAGGCTGCCTACTAAAAAAAAAAATAGAATGTAAGATTGATTGATTGATTGTTTATTGTTGCAAGTAAACAACAAAGAAGGGAGGAGCATGCCATCCCAACCCCCAGGCAGTACAGAGTGTGATTATGCAACTAAGGACAAGATTAAACGAATGATCTCAAATGTAAGCCAGGTACCACATTACTTTTATAGAAGCATATCAATGTTTACCATGAAGCGATTGATTAATAAACCACAAAAGTGTTATTGAGATTACTTGTCGTTTGTTCTTCATATGGTTGGGACTTTATTATATTTTCTTATCTCGCCTGATACGTTTACGAGTCATTTAGTAGCCTATACTGGAACTAGCCTAATAATTATCGTAGACAGCTCACTAACTTCTCTTTCCTTGCCTGGTGCCTATACGCTAACGAGTTGATTGGGGCTGGGAGTACCGCACAGACATCTTATTATCTTATCTCCTCTCGCCTGATGAACGTTAATGGGTTAAATGATGCTCGAACTACTTCCGTTTCAGTTGGCGACTTGGCGTAGACTCAACGTTGCCAGATTGTCGTACTCAGCCTTATATTTACTAACTTCCGACCCAAAAACTGTCTCCTGGGCCCCAATAACTTGATTCATTTATATTTATCGTTAAAATAGTTAATTCCTGATGTTTCTTGACAATAGTTAAGCGTCAAAAAACGGTAAATACTATGCTCTGAGTACGATAGTCTGGCAACGGTGGGCGTAGTGACCGTGGAGCGAGAAGCGAGACAGACATAGAAGCAATGAAGCACTACACAGGAACTACGATAATCTCATAATTGACGTAATGACCGAGAAATGAGATAAGCGCCACGAAAAGCAATGAAGCACAACACAGAACCTACCACCTTCAAAACAGACGTAATAACAGTGATGGGCAACGGTGCCAGATTGTCGTACTCTACCTCTTATTTTGCCAATTTCCGACCACAAAACTGCCTCCTCGACCCCAATAATTGCCTTCATATATAGTTATCGTTAAAATGGTTAATTATTGGTGTTTTTTTACGATAGATGACTCAGAAACCGGTAAATACGAGGCTATGAGTACGATAATCTGGCAACGGTGGTGATGGGAGAGCGGGAAGCGAGACAGACGTAGAAGCAATGAAGCACTACACAGGAACAACGTACGATACTCCCATAATTGACGTAATGACCGAGAAATGAGGTGAGCGCCACGAAAAGCAATGCAGCACAACATAGAACTTACCACCTTCAAAACTGATGTGATAATAGTGATGGGAGAGCGGGAAGCGAGACAGACGTCGAAGCAATGAAACACTAGCTACACAGGACCTCCGGAAGTCTGTATCTCGGGCTCCTAATTATACGGCCCGGCGTAATCCTGCACTAGGTGGTCTTCGGCGGGGCAATTAGGAAGCCCAGCCTTGGTTTGACTGACCAAGTTCGGCAACTGAGACACACGCTGGAGGCCATGAATAGAGGAGGCGAGCTTATCAACACAAAATGCCACCCAAGGAAATTATCTACTTCCTATTAGTGGGGGAAGGAGTGCAAGTCTTTGTGTGTATACTTATGATTGTCTTGCATTTTTTCTTACATCTGAGTATTGTTTTAAATGTAATTCGTTGTTTGAGAGTAAGTTTATGTAGTCAGATACATAGATATCAGCCTCCATGAAGATTGCAGGCCAAGGCTCCTATAGTTGGTATTAATAAAGATGTAATCACTCTCCTTTTATGAATAGATGTAATTCGTACCTTGAAAATGAATATGTGATCAGATACAAGGACTTCAGCCTCCGTGAAGCCGGGCAGCCGTAAAGGTTCATCGGGTTAGTATCAATAAAAAGCGGGGAAGGGAGGCAGGAAGGAGGGAAGGAAGGAAGGAGGGAAGGGAGGCAGGAAGGAGGGAAGGAAGGGAGGCAGGAAGGAAGGAAGGGAGGCAGGAAGGAGGGAAGGAAGGGAGGCAGGAAGGAGGGAAGGGAGGCAGAAAGGAGGGAAGGAAGGGAGGCAGAAAGGAGGGAAGGGAGGCAGAAAGGAGGGAAGGAAGGGAGGCAGAAAGGAGGGAAGGGAGGCAGGAAGGAGGGAAGGAAGGGAGGCAGAAAGGAGGGAAGGGAGGCAGGAAGGAGGGAAGGAAGGGAGGCAGAAAGGAGGGAAGGGAGGCAGGAAGGAGGGAAGGGAGGCAGGAAGGAAGGAAGGGAGGCAGGAAGGAAGGAAGGGAGGCAGGAAGGAGGGAAGGGAGGCAGGCAGGAAGGAAGGGAGGCAGGAAGGAGGGAAGGGAGGCAGGAAGGAAGGGAGGCAGAAAGGAGGGAAGGGAGGCAGGAAGGAGGGAAGGAAGGGAGGCAGGAAGGGAGGCAGGAAGGAGGGAAGGGAGGCAGGAAAGGAGAAATTAATGAATGAGTGGGATGAAGTAAGGAAGGAAGATGTGAGAAGGAAGGAAGGATGGCCGACCCCAAGAGTCAGTTGTACCAAGGCCTCTCTTCCCTGTGATTTTCAGAAAGATTTGATTTATTTATCTATTTAGGAGCAGTAAGTAGCAGGCTTTTTTTTTTTCATTATTGATTTCTTTTTTTTTACGCCCTTGCACTGTCTCCTCTGCTGTAAAAAAAAAAATGGAAAACATATATGGCAACAGAAGAGCGGTTGGTTAGGTAGGAAATGAGATATCGACGCGCAGATCAAACAAATCCTGTGGGACGAGAAAATTACCTCCGCCCATAGGATCATACTGAATGTTTTGATGTTCCTCATACTAAAGTCATGAGAGATGAAACTGATGAAGGGCCAGTTCGACAGTCCAACACAGTCATTGTAAGCGCCCAAACCAATCTACACTCTACTCAAAGTTCCGTTATTTCTACGCAATACCAGATACTAAAGAGATTTTCCTGTGTGGTTTCCTAAAATTCCCCCCTTTTTATGTCAACGCCAAACACTATACAAGGAATTTTCGTAGTATTTTGAGTTTGGTTGGAGAGCTTACAAACTTGCTGTACTGGACTGTGAAACGCCCAGAGTGATAACATAATCGCACTAGACACCAACGACCAAGGCAGGGCTGAAACACTGAGCTGCACTGGGCTAACTGAAAGCCTTAGGAATACAATGGAAACACATCTAATATTCTTCCTTACCTTGGGAAACCTGGGGAAGATAAGTGTGAATGAATTTTGCAACTGGGAATATTGACCTTATGAATATTGGCACATATTTCCTCGGACGTGCTCCCGGACAAGAGAACTTTTGGGGATGGAAAAAATAATATACAAACTCGGATTTGGGCCATTGAAGCGGTTGGTGGATTGCATTACCAAGGCCCTCAGCTTATCTTAGGGGGAATAATGCCAGGATTCAAAGGGTAAAGTTAACTAGTGGATTGGCGGAAGTGCATTATAGTGCTATTTAACCCGGTATCTGCGAGGATCACGTTTCTTAATGGTCCATCTAAGCAAGAAAAATGAGTAAAAATCATCACTCACACAAACCATTTCATAATACATATCAAAGCATTTGTGATCAGTTTATGCATCTATTTTGGGGGGTTTATGCTACACGGTGAAGCCACAAATTTGTCCCGTCGCTGCTACTGGGTTAAGAAATGCAGTTCTCTGAGAGTATCTGTAAGACATGGGCATCAATGGAGATATTACAGGGAAAAGTTCAGTTGCATTAAGGAAGTAAAGTGGGTAGTGAAGGCCATTATGGATTAGAAGTTATTGGTGTCAGAAACTGGACCAAAGATGAGCACCAAGGCCATGAACAGCTTTGGTGTGTGCCCTTAACTTTGCCTTTGCCTTTCTGTTAGAGGTAGGGGGTTCACCAGAAAAGGCAGGCACCACCCGGGGATCGAACCCGAGTCCTTTCGCTTGCCGGGCGGACATGCTACCCGTTACATCACGGTCGCCTCTCGATGACAACCCACACACTTTCCTATATTAACTTCCTAACACTCAGCTCTATATGAAAGCCTGCAGGGGTCTGGCATGACCACAACTACTCACTGAATAAAACTTCCAACAGAAATGAGAATCAGTTTATTTTATAAATTATTTAATTCATTTACAATAATTTACAACCATACACACTGTTAATGAGATTGGTTTCTGAGCATTTAATACAATTATTTCTATTTTTTTTCTTTGCTTTTTTTTTTTACATTCTTACACATCGCATTTTTTGTTCCTTTTCGTAGTAAAGGTACTGACAGTTGGGGGTTCATTTTGGTTAGGTGTCAGGCGGGCTGTTGGTAAAAACATGTTCGTCCCACAAAATAGGTAATGAGTGAGGAAATACCTGAAGTCTCTCCAAGTCACCTGAAAACCCACAAGATACAGGAAGAGGAGACACGAGGCAGCGACCCCCAAGTCCCGGGGCACGCCACTGCTGCCGCTCGTCCAGCTTGCACGAGACCCAAGGGAAAATAACTAATAATTGCTATACATAAAACAGACGTGTGAGTGTGTGCCACCGGGGACTGGGGGGCTTACAAGCAGTACGGGAAACAAAATGTAGAAAAAACAGGGTACTGCATCTGTCCTCTCTCACTCACTCACTCACTTGTACACACATTCACACTCTCACTCATCCTCCTCTGAAGTGATTGTAGTAGAGTAGATAATATATTTATGTCAAAAGTACTCAACAACATGAAATTGTACATTATTACAAGCATATATGGTCACTGATTGCTACTTAGTAATGGCAGACCGTACGAACAGGCGGAGGAATAAGATTAAAAGTGAAAATTTGTCTGTCCTCTCCCCTCTGCTAACCCAAAAAGAAAGGGTGTCTGCTGCCTTGGAGTAATAGTAGTAATAGTAGTAGTAGTAGTAGTAGTAGTAGTAGTAGTAGTAGTAGTAGTAGTAGTAGTAGTAGCAGAGGTGGTAGAAGCTGAATGGGTGGTGATAGTAAAACCAATAGCGGAAGGGCAGTAGTGGTAGTGGTAGTTGTAGTGGTGATAGTAGTAGTAGTAGTAGTAGTAGTAGTAGTAGTAGTAGTAGTAGTAGTAGTAGTAGTAGTAGTAGTGGTGGGGGTGGTAGTAGGTGGTAGTAGTAGTAGTAGTAGTAGTAGTAGTAGTAGTAGTAGTAGTAGTAGTAGTAGTAGTAGTAGTAGTAGTAGTAGTAGTAGTAGTAGTAGTAGTAGTAGTAGTAGTAGTAGTAGTAGTAGTAGTAGTATAATAGTAGTAGTAGTAGTAGTAGTAGTAGTAGTAGTAGTAGTAGTAGTAGTAGTAGTAGTAGTAGTAGTAGTAGTAGTAGTAGTAGTAGTAGTAGTAGTAGTAGTAGTAGTAGTAGTAGTAGTAGTAGTAGTAGTAGTAGTAGTAGTAGTAGTAGTAGTAGTAGTAGTAGTAGTAGTAGTAGTAGTAGTAGTAGTAGTAGGTCACATATGCACACACAAAAATATCTGCAAACTAGACCAGAATGAAGGAACAGGCATGGAAAAGGGAGATGAATTATTTCTTCTTGTGTAAAATTTGCACAACAGCCCATCAGAGAGACTGGAGGGTGACTTGGGAAGAGGGAAGAGGGGGAGGAAGTTGGTCCATCTCTGGAATCCACACAGCCTGCCCTCCCCCCCCTCAGCCAGCCACCTCGCCACTCCCCTGCTGGGTCCTGCCGGCCAGCACTTGGTTGAACACAGATGGTGATGAATACACTATGACTGTCATGTACAACTGTCATTACTTCTCAGAAAATTTAATATCTCATTGCAACAAATTTAAGCATTATCAAAAGGTTGAGTTAAAAAAAAGTGAGATGCGTATCCATAAATAGACTTAAGTATTTCTCCTTTGGAATATAAAAGATACAAATGCAATGTTGAAGACATCTAGGGGGAAGGGAACGGGGATCCACTGCTTGCACCGTCCATGTACAGGTTATTTACACTATTTTCCCCACACATCAAGGCTAAAGGATCTGCCAGCGTGTCCTGAGCACTGTGACAGACAGACATGCTGAACACTTCCATCCTACGATTTGCTGGGAAAATTCTGCACCTGGTTTTGTAATATTAATGAATGCATAAACAGGGACACTTGGGGACTGGGGTGAAGAAAAGAAGGCAGAGGTAGTGGTGGAGAGTGTACCCTGAAGCACCCTGGCCCCTCCTACCCCCTGGCCCAACTGTGAGGGGTGGGGAAGGGGGGGCCAGGGGTCAGGTCCCCCTTGGAACACATGCACACAGTCTGCTACAACAGAACATGCTTGGTGACAGGTGGATGGGGAGAAAAAAGGTGGAAAATTTGAACTTTTTTTCAAAAGTGTTGTCGTATACACTTTGATTATGAACAAAGGCAACGGGTACTCATGATGAACATTTAGCATGTATAAAAAGTAATGTACGGATGAATTTGGTTACCGAACAACTGAAAAGGTTGAAAACGTGTCGCATACCTTGATACATACATATATATAGATAGATAGATATATTAGGAGCCAGCTCAAACCCTTCTCAAGTAATCTGCTTAAATAAAAATAACCTTGCTCCACACCATGAACCTCTCTGCATAAAAAAGCTAAAAAAGCTAAAAAAGTATATATTACAGATTCATGAAGTAGTGCATGACCAAGGCATAAATAAATTCCACGGGAGGGCATTGCTGTACACGGGACAAACTTGCTGGCTTCAGACAGTGGCGGGGAGGTCACCAGCACGTCACTAAATTATAAATAAATACCTGAGGAAACTGATATACCAATACGCCAGAGCTGCAACCCGAAATAGTCAAGCTAAATTTAACACAACCTATACTTGGGGCCTTTAGCTTTTTGAGACCTTAAAAACAAGAGAAGAAACACTGCCATCCAAACTCCTCGAGCTCTCAATAAATATGGGAAGATTTTTTTACAAATATAGTTCTATGTTTGTTACAACACAAAAATCATTTAAGGTCTGCCCTATGAATAAGATAACTAAAATCAAACTTAAATGCATAAACAGGTTGAAAACCTGGACATATATATATATATATATATATATATATATATATATATATATATATATATATATATATATATATATATATATATATATATATATATATATATATATATATCATGTGTTTAAAAATACTGCTTGCTGGGCTTTCTAAATTCTATGTTTGAAAATATTAGTAAAATGACAGTTCATTGGACGTGACAAAAGTAAGACAAAGGGAAGCACAAATGTCAACCTTGGCTGGCTCCTTCACAACTAAACATAAAACACTTGATGGCTGTGTGTTTGGCTGGGCTGGTCAGTAACATCACTCATGACGCCGAGTAAAAGGACAATGTTAGTGACTCGCCAAACAGAAGTACGCACTTTGTCATAGTAATTTCTGAACAAAATTCCAAAATCCATAGCACTGCAAGAGACATCTTGAAAGGATAACAAACACTTCAGGAAAGAAAGATCATCTCACCTTTGGCCCTGAGCCTCTTAATATTTGTGAACTCATAATTTTTTTGTTAAATTATCCATTTGATAAAAAAATTAAATATATTACAAGAGAACACAAGGTATGGACAAAACATGAAACTATTACGACTGAGGCTGATAATTCTGATCCTGACTTCCCAAGCTGACGGTCCATGAAGGAGTCCGCGACACGCTGGCCGAAGGTGACACAAGGGCAGGAGGGGCAAGAGACACGCAGATGGGGGAGGGACAAGTAGCAAAGAGTGAACAGATTACTCTTGTGGAGACATAACATTGCAAACAGTTCAAGGAATAAACCACACTTTTTAAACATCACACCAATAATTATGAGGTGGATGCCTATCATGATAAAAACAGACAGACAGACAGACAGAGGTGGCAAGAGATGGAACAAGTGGTAGATAATACTGGAAGTGTAACATGACTGGCAACTTTGAGCACCACAAAAATAATGTACTGGGGGGAAGTTGACCCGCGAGCGTGCGTGCCCATCAGACAGTAATATAGACAATGTCGAGAGCAGTAGTGCCAACGGGAGGAGTGTGGGGGGGGGGCGGGGAGGAGGTTCAAAGTTGGCCAGAGTGTTACGTTTTGTACCTTGTCTATGATTCTACTCACTGTAGATGAAAAGGGGCTGGTAAAGTATCAAGGTGGGTTAGTTAGTTGAACATGAAAACTTTAAAAAATGAGACTGGCTGCTGATGTTGTTACTGATTGTTTGTGTGCTGCTACGTATGTACAGGCTTCTGTGTGGGGGGGTTGGGATGAGTGTGTGGGTGGGTGGGTGGGTGTGGTGTGGTGTGGTGTGGTGTGGTGTGGTGTGGTGTGGTATGGTGTGGTGTGGTGTGGGTGTGGTGTGGTGTGGTGTGGTGTGGTGTGTGTGTGTGAGCAAATGCATGTGAATCTCTCCAGACTTGCCAAAGTACAAAAATGTGTAAAAACTTGCTGAAGGAACTGTCATGCCGGCCACCAGTGTGCAGGAAACAGTACGTGTGGGCAGATGTTGACTAACATTTAGCAGACCAGAATGATACAGAAATACATAAGACAAACGTTTATCACTCACTAGCTAAAATTCTGACCACCAGTATCAATCATGCTTAACATACATTAACTGCTTTTAAGAAGAAAATTTGAAATTGAAACTTAAGATTTTGTTCTTTCAACCTATAAACAATCATGACCACAAATGTAAACGGTTAGCTACTACACTTCATGACTGAACTTTTTGCTGTGAATCTTTCCTAACAGGCACATGTGAAGCGGGAAACCTCCCTTTCATCATGCCTTTTCTAAGTGAGTCTCAGCTGGTCTGTGTCTGTTGGCCTTGCTCACTGGCATGGTGGAGCTGCATTAATGCCTCAACAACTGGGGCTGCCACACAGGACGGCCCCATTGCTACAACACCGTAGTGATGTAAGTAGCCTGCCAGTACTACATACCTGTTCCTGATGCAACGAAGCTCTGGCCGTCACAAATCAATCTTTATGGCATTAGATTATAGATGAACTTTATGAACTTTCATTGGAAGGAAATATTCAATCAGAAGTACAAGAAAGAAATGTAACAAAAGGTATGATTGTCAAATCGTATTGTTCCTGGAGTTGTGAGATTCAAATCAAGTTAAGAAAGATCAAGCCTATGAAAGGTCAATTATTGGCCAGCGTACAGATTGGCAATTTGAAAAACCTTAACACATGCAATCTGCAACTGGTTGTGTCACATAAAAGGGTAATAAAGATAAAATGCCTTGACTTACAAGTCCTACACTAGGTAATATGTCAGGTAGCTCTCTCTCATTACCACAACAAAAATATATAAGAACTAGAGAGTTTGGACACTTTTAAAGAGACAGTGCCTTGCCTCTTTGTTATGTGCAGCAGACACCACCTTGGTCCTCTACACTGAGATTCTAACATAAAAGCACAACAACACATCTGTCTCACTGCCTTGAACACAACCAAAACTTCCTCTGTCTCTAGTAACTGTGATCCTGCTTATCCTAGTTATTACTTTCACCATACAGAACCTTTATGAAAGGTACTGGAAATACTATGACACAGAGAACACACAGTGCACAATATTAGTTATGTAAATTACTAAAAATTTCAAATTGCTTTGCAGAACAGAAGACTACCTACAACCACAATTATATTACTCTCAAATGAAAACATTACCATTTAAATAGTATTGTAGTAACATCCTGCAACACTTTAGGTACTTGCAAACCTGCCAGCACACCCTTGCTTAAAGGCCCAACATCAAAAAGACATGACGTGCAGGTACTTGAACTTGACCACAAGTTTATGGATCACAAGTCTATCTGGATCTGAAGAAGGTTGCATAAGGAGCAAGTCTTTGATCTACACACTGAGACAGCTTGGCTTGGAACATCTTTCCTTGGCTCACTGCAGCTGTGAGTTTTGTGATGATTTCATGAATGATTCGAGAGCACAGGATGAGTGTGCGAAGAATTAGGTTGAAGGGGTGGCGGTCCAGCAAACAATTGTCATATGTTTTGGTCCCTGAGCCAACATTATGAAGTGACTGGAGATAGAAGAAGAATCAATTACAGTTTTGAAGGAAGGACAGTTTCAATTCTTTAGCACTGATTAAGGCAAAAATTTGCTAAAATTATCAGAACAGATACTGGAATCAAACTACACAAATGAGGAAAGCACAGGCTAGCAATCTCTTGAAAGTAGCAGGTCAGTGTGGCAGCCTTCAAACAAGTGCTGAACACCACCTGACAATTATATGGAAACTGCACCTTTATAATTACACAAGTCCACCTCATATTGTTGTCTTTCACTTCACTCTGACAGTACTACTTGACTTTTTCTTCAAATTTCCTCTGAAGCAGCCACCTACCGACCTGCCGTTGTCGCTGATTGCTGCCACCTGAGCACCCCCACATTGCACCAGCTGAATGTCTTTTGTGTACCATTGTCGTGGAATGATTACAACTCTACTAACGGCAGCTGCTCATGCCCAAACTACACGTGCAGTAATGGTAAAGGTGAACACTGCACATCATAGTAATGCATGGAAGTTCAGCTGAGTGAGAAACCTGCACCATAGGCAATGTGAAGCTAAGGTGTGGAGGCCTGCTCTGGGCAATGATGGGGAAGGGGGAGGAGGGGGGCTAGTCAGAGTGCATGTGTGTGGCTGTATTTAATTTAGTTACATTAATGATAAAAAAGGGATGATAAATATTATGATACAACTCCAATTAAATACTAGTGTATCAATTTTGTGGGGAAGACACAGCAATATTATGACCTCCAAATTTTGCTGTACCAATCAACAAAGAATTATTGCTTGGAAATATTCTTGGGAACCACTTAGAGGGATGTCCCCAGGAACCAGTGAAGAGGGAAGCCTTGTGGGGCATCCTAGGGTTTGTGTCCTTGTGGCTCCTCCTCCACCCAGCCCCTGCCCAGGCCAACACACACACACACATACACCCCAAGTCCTCCTACAGGCCAGGGTTCCTCTCCACATGCTCCTCCTTGCACCAGTGTCAACAGTCCAGAATTTACGTTCATTGTAGAGTGACCTTTCTAAATTAGTTCCTATAAAAGAATCTATGTAGAAGCTAAAAGTAGTTAATATTTATGGCTAATAAAATATTACAAATTTCATATAAATAAAAAGAGGACAGGATCTTGCTTCTGTCCACTAGGAAACAATTTTCAGAGTAAAACCAGCGTAAAGCGAGAGTAACGCGCCTAAAATCAGGGAACATTGCACAATGGTTCTGACAGAGGAATAAGGAGAGTGGTACAATAATAGTCAGAGAAGAGTCTGTAATGACTATGAGACCCACAGCGGTCGTAAGTACGGAAGGTCAGTTTTGCTACGAGTGATGAGCCTGTGTTAAAATGGTGACACACAAGTGGCTGGGCACCACTTGTCGGGGAATGTTTGTGTGCAGACCACCATCAACAATTTTAACAAGTAATCTGTAGGAAAGATTGGATGGCAAGGATGGCAGTGTGTATGAAAAGAAGGGGTAAAAAAATAATGATAATTGAAGGGGGAGGGCAAAAAACATTGATACATGGAGAAAACAAGTAACAAACAAGACTAGAACATTATATTACATGATGTGGCGTGAGAACCACCCAGTTCTTGAAACCATAAAAACTTTCCACGTGTGAGCCGTGTGAGGGTGTTGCCGGCCCCGAGCACCAACACGTGAGCTGCTGGGGGGCGTCCGGGCCCGCCCGAGTCTGGCTGTGAGAGCTCACCAGAGTACAAAACATCACAGATAAATACAAAAAGAAAAAAAGATAAAAAGAGGAAAAAAAGTCTCTTCAGCATGCACTTGTATCACACAAGAGACAAAATTTAAGCGTATAGGAGGGCCTGCTAATGTAACTGCACTATTGCCTCTATTCTTCTCCATTTTTGTCATGGTTCACTAGAGCACACTAGTGAAGAGCTAAATATCACACAAGAACAGATATTGTCTTACAATATCACTGCACACGGGAGCAACACTTGCCTACGTCATTACAAATATGTAGTGAGTGTTAATGAACAACCAGAACACACGGCCCCTCAGTCATCAAGAACTACACATAACAGAGACGGGCTCTTTGTGCCACTGTTGTACAATGGTCCGTCCTGGGTTAGGAGTGGGGTATCACTGGGTACCAGAACCTGAGCATTGGATGTGGCCACGGGGGGCATCATGTCACCGAGGTCCGTCACTCCAGTCATGGCCATGCCGGCCCCACTGGTGGCCAGGGCTGTGCTGGATTTGGCCGAAGGTTCCACCTGGGACACGCGCACAGTTCCGCCCGACGTGGGGGGCCAGACACCAGCTGGACGAACTTTAACATAGTTGTTGTTATTATTGTTGTGGCACACGGGCCTATTGCTCCAGAAGGGCACGGCGACGGTCGCCACCTGAGGCAGGGCCGAGGGCTGCGTCGGAGCCCCCTGGAACCCTTCAGTCGCCCCGGGCGAGAGACTTATGGGCAGGGCTGATGAGGGCTGACCCCCCGTCCCAGGAGGTCAGGAGGGCTCCTTCTCCTGCTGTAGCACAAAGGTCGATCTCGCTCCAGGCACCCCAGCCTGGCTGGACCCGAGCAGCTTGAGGGAGAGTCCCCCGCCGGCCCCACCCACAGATCCGCCGCTCCCCTTACCCTGCACTTGTAGCTTATTGATAACCTGGAAACAACACAAAGTTTTCACTAAACTCTGTAAGGCAGCTTTAATCTAGTGTTCCCCTTTGTGCCCTGGAGGAACAGAGGATACAGCAATTCAAAAACAGAGAATCTTAACATAAGACTGACAAAAAATTTCCAATAGCAATTAGTGACAGGAAACCTGAAGAAAGGGCAAGGAGGAGGGTGCCTGTGTGCCTACCTGTTGTACTTGATGGATGGTGAATCCAGTGGTTCCTCCCCCCCCTGCCACGGCCGAGGTGAGGTAGGTGACTGGGCCGGTGGTGAGGCCGCCTGAACTGCTGCTGCTGACGCTGCCCGCAGTGCCCCCCGCGGCAGCACCCGCACCAGTACCAGCAATGCCTGAGCCCACCAGGTTTGTAACACCGCTGCTACCCACTGGAAGACAAGCAGAGTGAACATATATTTACCAAGGAAACCTGCAGCTTAATTCCATCAATCATCTGATTTTGTGAGACAGTGAGCGAACTTTGTCTGATTGTAATTATAAACTTTTAGTACAAATGAACCAACAAATGTCAAAATGACTTTGTATCCTTTCAGTAAAATAAACAAAGCAACTAAGAATTACATTTGAGTCATCAGTACCTCTATAATACCAACAATGTGGGACACAACCTCCTAAATACAAACTAAAAAATGAAATTGACTATCATACCCCCAAGAGGCAAAGAATAGGGCAAATGATTTCTAGAGGGCAGTGTATACCAGACAGACACCTGCTGGACTGACTGAGGCGTGGCCTTACTTAAACTCGGTACACACAAGAACACATGCACTAACAATCTCAAGGATTATGTTCCAGAGATAGCTTGGGTCTCCATAAGGGTACAACTACTTCTGATGAATTTTCTGGCATGAATTAATATACAAAGTTATCTTCTTGCCATGTACTTATCAGCAGGGAAGAAATATCATCACAATAGACAATTACTTCTAGAATTACATTGAAGGCAAGATAAAACTAGCAAACTTAGAAAGACGGCAACTGGAAAATTGTGCTAAAACTTCTTTTGCTTTTATCTTGGTTGATAAGTGAACGCAATGTGCCGAATTGTAACTATCTATCATCATCCTCTTTTTTTCCATTTTTTGACATTTGAACTCTTTGCTTCCCTACTTCATCCATGAAAATGACCTAGCATAATAACTGCACTGCTTAGATTTCTTCTTTTTTTTTCAGTGGTGCAAACCTCCTGACAATTGGGGTAGGCGGTGGCCGAACTGGTAGCGTACTGGGCCCACATTCATCGCGTAATGGACGACGCGGGTTCGAATCCCCACGCTACCACTCGGATTTTTCAGTCACCGCCGAGTGGCTTAAAACTACCCACATGCTGTCCTGAAGACCACCCATCAACCCGGACTCTAGAGGAAGCCGTCCAAGCGAATCAAGAACGAGTTCCGGGGGGCAGCATGAGCCAATGCAAGATGGCGCCACTATAAACACTCGCCTGCACCAGAACGGGCTGGGCCGACCATCAGGCCCCACCTGGAAGAAGCCTTGGGCCGACCATCAGGCCCCACCAGGGAGATGCCTACCGGCGCAACAGGCAACGACGTAAAAAAAATAAAAAATAAAAAATAAAAATCATGGAAAAGACGTCTTGTTCAGTAGGTAAATACGACTCCTTCAACATCTTTAGAGTAATTTTTCATCACACACAGGAACACACACATGTATGGGGCTAAGACCTCTAAGCCTTCTATCTTGGCACATGGCACAGTTTGTAATAAAAGCTTACTTTCCAAGAGAGACTTCCAGGTTGCTACTCACTATGTAGCCCACAAGAAAGAATGCACAGTTAAACTGGCAGCCAGATGTTCCATTTTACATTCAAACTATCCAAGAAAGTTTGTACCTATTAGCCACAGCATGTTGTGGATGCTGCCTTGCTAGCTGACTTAAACTTTCCTAAGCAGAGTCCCATTACAAACTGACCTGATCCTCAGGCAATGAATTTCAGACTTCACCACATTTTTTGTATAAACTTGAAACCCAAAGAAACGTGAGTGAACATAATGCATGAAATTGTCATTCTGATGTGCACACAGAAAGTCAAAGAAAATATCATCTAGAGATGAAAATTACAGGATTTTGTGATATGAAATATGCCCACAGCTTTATACAATACAAAACACAGCCACTTGGGAACCATTGGTTTTCTTTTAAATTCTTCACTTTAAAAGCTGTGTCAAAGGCACTATAACTCTTTTATTCCTAAGACAGAGCAGCCTTCACACACAATCATTGTGTGACCTTGAATAAAATTAATCAACATAACCAATGTAAGATGTCGCTGCTTCCCCTGCTTGCACGCACACAAGCCTCAGCCATCACGAGGAACACATTCTCACACACACACACGCACACAGGAAACATCAGACTGGGGCAAGAGAAGATAGAGGAACTAATATGACTGAACCCTGAGCACAATTCTTACCCTTGCCCGCATTGGTCACCAATCTAGAAGCATCACCAAATGCATTGCTGTGCAGTTCTAATCGGATGCTCCCAGTACCGTCACTTTTGAACGACTTGGCCAGGGCGTCCGATATCACAATGCCGCTGGGGATGCCCGACCCCAAGAAAATGTTCTGACCGTCACTGCTGCCGGGACGCGAGTCCGTGACCGCGGCGTCAGCCCTGCCAAAGGTGGCGGCCGAGGAGGGGTTTATCCTTATGGGTTGCGTGGTAGAGTTCCTCATGCCAGCGATGGCCACATTACTCAACGTTATGGTCTGGTTGTTGGTGAGGCCGTTCTGGAGGCTCACCACCACGGGGATGTGGCTCTTGTTCCCGCTGGCATCGAGCTGCAGGACGTTGCCCACAATGTTTATAGCACCATCGTTCGTCTTCACCTTCTTATTTTTGTTTTTGGCACTGGGGGTCGGCGCAGCACTGTTTTTAAGCGCGTCACTCTGCGTTGGCGGCCGCTTAAGGGTGGCAGCAGCTGCCGCCGCTGCTGCCACTGCACTGGTGTTGACAATGCCCATGCTGTTCCCCATGTGAATGTGTCCATTGTAGCCACTGCTGACACTGATGCCCTCCTTGGCCCCCGACCCCGAGGGCACATTCAGAAGCTTTTTGGCCAGCAGGGGCTTGACGCTAACAAAGCGTTCCTGTGCCCCACCCAGGCCCAGGGTGCTGCCCAGGGTGGGGTCGGCCAGCACGGCGCCGGGGTGGGGCTTCTTGAGGGCGGTGCTAAATGCACTTCGCAGCAGATCTGCTCGGTGGTCTGAGGCCAGGTAACCACCTAACCGTCTGCAGTTGTACGAACACGTCTGAAAGGCATGGACAAAGTCAGTGTGAGGCAAGTTCTTGGCTCCTGAGGCATTGGGTGTCTGAGATCTAAAGAGCAGCCTATGAGAACAGTGACAACCAGGTTCGTGCATGTTTGATTTACTGGCATCTACAACTTGCTACAGCAAAGTACCTCAAGTTATTTAAAAAAAATATAGAAATAAAACTGATATGGCTCACAGAAAACTTCTCAGGGCATTAAAACTTTATACATTCTGCAACAATCAATAGACATAAATCACCTGCGTGCAGAACCCTAAGAATTATTACAGGTTCAGTGACTGACTTCTTAGTGAGTGGCAAAATTTCCATAATAAACTGTGTGCAGTGTTATTAACTGTTGATAATGTCCTGACATCACTAGCTCTACTGAATCTCTGAGGTGGTGCAAAAACCAAATGACATCAATGAATGGTGAGTAAACATTAGGGTGACTTGGTGATGTTACAGAGGAAGACGTTAGTGACTAAAAAACAGCGGGAAAATAAGGTGATAACTCACAGCAAGAGGCTTGGGCGGCTCTCGGACATAAAAGTTATCTGCAGGTACCAGGGCTGGAGGAATCCTAGAGGTGGGCGGCCAATATGCAGGTGAGGGGGGCGCGGGGTGCGATGGGGTGGTGGGGGGGTCCATGGGGTGGTGTATGGGAGGGTTGGGAGAAGGGTCACCAGGAGACACGAGGGTGGTCGCGGTGCCCCCCAGAGATTTAACCAGAAGAGGAGAGGTGGCCGCTGGCCCCCCTACTATTCCTCCGCTGGCAGTGGTGGCCATGGCCGGCCCCCGGGGCGGCGTGCCCTGCAACACACATTCACATGCCAACCAACACGGCACACAAAACAAACACTCCTTAAAGGATCTTGTCCCTCATCTTAAAAATCAAGTTATTAATAAATTAATGCATGAGAGGTGCGTCTCCTGCGGGTGTTTCCTCGCTGTGAAGTGAACGGGAAACTCCCCAAAACATGAACCAAAACAAGGGATAAAAAGATCATTAGGAAATCAGATTACACACCCTCACAATGGGAAGGCAAAACTATTTCAAACCAAAACTGTAACAAATAAAGTTATGAAATCAAGGCAGACAGACTGCATTAGTGAAGGGGCAGACTGGGGCCAGAAGCAGGAGGAGCAAGGAGGGACAAAAGAGGGAGAGGAAAAGGATTTTCTTTATCTTCTGGCTCTACCTGCTGCACTGTGCTTGATAATTAAAACAATAACTATAATAATGATAGCAGTAACTGTCACAGGAACACCTCCATCACTGCCCCTGAACACTGTCAGCTACACTGGCTGGGCAGAAAATGAATCACCCCATCCTTCCTCTAGTCCCTTCCTTCATCTTAAAACTCCATTATTAGGCACCACTCAGTGAAAAAAAAGAGAGAGAGAGAGAGAGAGAGAGAGAGAGAGAGAGAGAGAGAGAGAGAGAGAGAGAGAGAGAGAGAGAGAGAGAGAGAGAGAGAGAGAGAGAGAGAGCATACCAGGCACTGCAGAAACAAAGCCAAGGTAAGGAAGAGGAGCAGCAGGAGGAGGAAGGAGGCAGTGGTGGGAGGTGTGCTGGTCCCCCCACAAGACAGGGGAGGCACCAGCAACACCACCAACACCAGAAGCAGCAGCCTGGTGGGCGGCGGCTGGTAACTCACCTGGATCAGTCCCGTGGCAGAGTCTGGCGGCTTGGTGGCTTTGCTCTGCGCCTCCTTGGCCGCTCGGTGCTCAAGGAGGAGCTCGTCGAACTTTTTGGAGCGTCCCGGAACAGCGCGTCGAAGGGAGAGGGAGTGCGCCTTGCAGGTGAGAGAGCGTGTGCAGGGCTTCCCCGTCTCCTGCACCACCACGCCGCAGTGCACCTCCGCGTCGTACTCACGGTCCTTAAGCGGCAGCAGTTTCCGCTCCCCGGGCTTTTTCTTTTTGGTGGACTTTTTGGGTGAGGGCGTGGGTGGGGCCGGGGTGAGGGCCGACGACCCCGAGGAGGATGAGGAGGATGAGGATGAGGATGACGAAGATGAGGAGGAGGAGGAGGTTGTGGTGTGCTGACTTGGGGTATGCGTTGGTGTGTGTGCCGGGGTGTGGGTTGGGGTGTGGGAGGGGGTGTGGGCTTGGGAGGAGGAGGTGGCAGGCCCCGGGGAGACCAGCTGTGTGCCACAGGAGGTCACCACAGGGTTCTTGAGAGTGGCAGCCAGGGTGGGCATGGACAAGGAGGGCTGGGAGGCTGTGGTGTTGATGGCCGCCTGCGCCCCGGCCCCCAGGACCACCGTGATGGCCTGGGTGGAGGTGCCCAAGGAGGTGGTGGCAACAGTGTGTGGGACTGTGGCTGGGGTGGGGGTTGGGGCAGGGGTGGGCGGGGCGGCCGTCACACTCAGGGAGGGGGAGGGGGTGGGGGTGGGGGCTGGCTGCTGCAGGAGGCCGGCCAGCTGTGACTCCAGGCCAGTGTTCCCCCCCTGACACAGCTGGGTTATGGAGTTCACAGCGTTGGTGAGTTCATCGCACTGGGATGATATTTTTTCTATTTCGTCAAAACTAAACGATTCAACAGGTACTTCAATAAGGTCAGACTGCGCGGCGTACTGCCCCTGAGGGTCCGCTGCCGCCGCCGCTGCCGTGGCCACCCCCTCCAGGTTCTGCTGGCAGGCGTCGGCCTCGGACAGCACCTCGTTGGTGATCTGCTCCAGCACCGGCATGGACAGTTGTTCGCTGTTGTACCGCTGTGGCATCACCTTCTCTATACTGAGCTCGGGGGGCTCAGCCGAGTGGTCCACGTAGCTGCCGTGGCCGACGGCGGCCTGCTGCTGGTCCACGTAGGCCAGGCCACCGTTCTCGTTTAAGTAGCACTGAGAATTGCCAGGAAGAACAGTCTGCGTGAGGTCCGAGGTCTCCGGCGTGGCATTGAGCACCGCGTTGAGGTCAGACTCACTGACGGTGGCCAGGAGGTCGGCCTGGATCTGGTTGAGGGTGGCCATGGACATGTGGCTCATGGGTACTGGCACCGACCCCATGGCCTGGGAATTGACCAGCATGCCCTGCCTGGCGGCCAGGCCTCCCCCACCGCTGGCGATGCTGCCGGCAGCCTGGCCCTGGGCCTCGACGATGTCGTGTGACCCCACCAGGCTGGGATCCATCTCCAGGGTTGGGCCGGGCAGCAAATTTTGAGAGGCGGTCAGTGCCTCGGCCTCGGCCTGCAGCATGGCTGATATTTTGTTGACTTCTTCCTCCACGCTGGATGCGTTCTGGCTCAGCATGGGGATGCCCACCACGGCGCCGCCCCCCATAGTAGGCGAGGGGCCGCTCATGGCCACCATCCCCTGGTGCTGTACGCTGGGGCAGGACACGCTTGGCGGTCCCACGCTGGGCGGCCCCACACTTGGAGGGCCGATGCTTGGTGGCCCCACGCTTGGCGGCCCTATGCTGGGAGGGCCGATGGTGGAGGGCGGCCCTGCGTGTGTGGGGGGGTGCGGCAGACTGTGGTGGGGCGGCTCTGGGGGGGCCGGGGGAGGCAGAGCAGTGGGCAAAGGCTGTGGTGGGGGCACAAGGTCTATCCCTCCGTCCATGTCCTCCTCCCCAGTGACCTCCGTCTTGAGGGAGGCCACGGCGAGGGTGTTGGGGGAAGGGAGGAGGTCGCACCCCGGGGAATCGGCTGAACCTCCGACTCTGTTGCTGCTGCTGCTGCTGCCGACACTCATGCCGGCACTGCTGCAGCTGCTGTTGCTATTGCTGCCACTGCTGTTGGTACCCGACTCCCCTGGGAGGTGGGCCGAGTGACTCCCAGTCAGGGCGTCGCTGTCGATCCTCCCCTCAAGCTTCACCACAGGGTTGGTGTGGGAGCGGCTCCGAGCTTTACTCACTTTGTTGCTGCCAGAGGATACAGAGGCTCGTGCACCTCCAGACGACTTGATGGGGGAGATCACTCCGCCATGTCGTAGTTCTGAAACAGAGTCAGGATGAGATTGGGATTTCAAGAGCAGTGATCAAACACAAGGATCTCTCTGGTGTGTCTCATGTAAAGACATAAAAGGCTGCACGGTGAGAAATGTGTTTTTATGTCAACATAACAACTTGTGAAGGCTGTCAGAAACTTGGGTTTTGCACTGTCTGATACAAAGGACTCACACAATCAATGTTTCATATACATGTAGTAAATGAGTTGAACAATTAATATCATGGTGGTCAAGCTCCACCCAAAGCTCATTCCCTTCAGGTGTTCTGCAAGGAACACAGCGGTGGCTGAGTGGAGAGGCAGTGGCCGAGTGGTTAGCGTCGGGCGTGGTAAGCCCGTGAATCTAGGTTTGAGTCCCACCAAAACACACTGATTTTTCAAACCATCGCCGAGTGGCAGAAGATTACCAACATGCTGCCCAGATCTTCAATCAAGTGTAACTTCAGCGACTTCAGTCAAGAGGAGCACCGGGGGGCAGCATGAGCCAAGCAAGGATCATATACAATGGCACACACTATAAATAAAATTCGCCTACACCACTAATGGGCTGGGGTCGTCGAGGAGACCCTTGAGGAAAGCCTACTGGTGCTATAGGTATCACCTAACTAAATAAATAAAATAAAAATAAATATACTGTTTTCCATTATCCAAGTCACAAGTTTTCCCACTTCAGTTTTGTTGTATATGTCTCAATGGCCATACTATGCTGCTCCCTACTTTACTGAAAACCAGGGATATAAAACCTTCAAGCATTCAGATCAAGCTAATCACAACCCAGGCACTGTTAAGGGGGTGCTCACCGTTGTATATTATAGGTGGTATATCTTGGAGAAACCTTTTTTTCAATTCACACAGATTTCAATTCTACAACTATCTAGGAATAAAATTCATACCATGAGAAATGCAGCCGAGTGTAAGTTACTGCGTGGCGAGGGTTTAAAGTGACAGAGGTTTAAACCCCCAAGCTGAAATAGGCTTTGTTTACATTCAGAATATGGCCATATTTTCTTCTCTGGCAGTTACTAGTGAGCCCTTTTTGAGTCAGTACCGTCACACACCAACCCCATGACCACATACCTCAGTGAGAAGGTTGCAGCAGAGATTATGCCTATATTTACATGAGTCGCAACAAAAGAGCTACTTGAGTAGTGTAAAGGTGACATGCAAAATTCCAATGAAAGTCTTTACAAAGTCTTGTGGGCTGAACTTATTTTTTCCCTGCGGCATATGGTTTACAGCATCTACCAAGTCGTGATGAAGTTCAACCACAGAACAGGAGGTGGCGGAGAGTGAAATCATACTAGAAAGCAAAGAAATAATGAAGAGGCTTGACACAAAGAAATTATGTGATGATAAGCAGAAACTTAACAATGAGGAAGAGGAGAAGGCAAAGAAGATCAGAAAAGTGCAGCAAGAGGAGGAGGTGATCGCAGCGAAGGGCATAACTTACGGCCCTGGGGCGGCACAGCTACCTTAGTGGCGACATGTTTGGTGAGCAGTTGTCAGTGAGAAGAGGGAAGGAGCTTGCTGTTGGCTAAACTAAAACCCTCTCTGATGACTTGACACTGTTAAGACACCCCAGCAGTGAGGTTATATGCCAGCAAAAGTGCAAAAAGAATAGAAAATGAAGTGCAGTGATAATGACAGCAGTGCCCCTGTGGGGTGACCCTGAGGTAACAATGTGGCAGAAATTAGTAGTAAATACTTAAATTTCTCATAGTTTTGCCGACCACAGTAACACCATAAGTTGACAAGTTTTGCGTAGGGAAATGTCCAGGGATGGAATATTTGAATTCGGTATTCCTATTTGAATGCATTCGCATACCATATGAGTGTATTTATATTCAAATTATTTTTGATAGAAATCAAAATATTCTCATTCATATTCGAATACAACTAAAAGTATTTGTATTGTGCGAATAATCTGACGAGTACTTCGAAATTTATTATCAGAAATAACAGCCACTGTTCCTTACAACTCCAGCCTCCTGAGCGGACATATAATAATCATTGTGTATAGAATAGGTTCACAGACTGTGGCACCGCAGCGTCTGGAGTCTGACTCAGTTGACACATGCCAGTGTGGATGATAACTGTGTAATCCAGCTTGATACAGGCTTTTTGTGGAATTTTTTCTATACTACCCTATTGGCCATGGGATGTTGTATGTACAGTGGTGCGGCGTCAACTGGAGATAACAGTGAATTCACTATTTAACATCAAAACACCAAAGAACAGAAGTGAGGTTAACGACATGAAGCCTCTAAACACTGGGGTTATCGTGATGCCTTTTGTTTTGTTTCTTTCGTGGCTGGTCATTGGGAAATTTGGGAAAATATAAATAATGTTTCTGCTGTAATTAAGGTAAGTGTGCTATCCCTGTATTGAATACAGGAACCAGTCATAAATCATTCTTCATGAGCTCCTTTTACTGTTGCATAATTTTAAAACAGAGCTGTACCCACTTACGTCAAGAAGGTATTTTTCAATGAAAAGTTTTCATCAATGCATTCATAAATACCTTCAAAAAGTATTTTTTATTTGTATACGAATTAAAACCATTTCTAGTGTATTCAAATACGTATTCATATGCGTTGGAATTTGAATTATTCGTATTTATATTCAAATACACAACTCTTGCACTCACTTCATCCCTGGAAATGACACCAATCAATAAATAGATGTGTTTGTTACATGAATTTTAAAATCTTTAATCAGCTTTTTCTCTAAAGAAGAAATTTTAACATTTAAATATTTGCCAAAAATTTGACCCCCTCACTCCTGCGACACCGACGTCAGCGTCCGACGGGCGTCCGATGGCGTCACCGTATGGAAAGGGTTAATCCTCTTCTAAACCTCTTAATCCTCTTCCATTTCCTCTTAATCCTCTTCTAAACCTCTTAAGAGGAAATGGAAGAGGATTAAAAAGAGGAATTTAGAGGAGGATTGAGAGGTTTAGAAAAGGATTAATCCTCTTCCATTTCCTCTTGACCCTTTTCATACTGTGACGCCGACGTCTGCATCAATCATTAAAAATCATTTGGAAATGCGTGAAAATGCTCAGATCTACAGATTTTAGTGGGACTTTGACGTGTAAGTTTGTTTTTATCAATAAAGTGAAAAATGATCATTTCAGGAACAAATTGATCTAATAAAACCGCACTCGACGTGGCGTTGTGCACAACACTCAAATTGTGGCCACGACATTTCATGACCTATTGATAAAATAAAAAAATTAAAATTACACGAGTTTTGTATGATATTAAGAGTACATACATGACAAAGCACGATTCTCAAGAACAAATGATAAGGTCACAGGATGTCATGACTTCATAACTTCATAATATAATCCATTCTCAGGCACACACATAATACATGATACAGAAATAATTATACCTTGAAAGTTTCAAATCAAAAGACCAAATACTTTTTTTTCTATGAATAGTATTTTTAAATACGAGGTGAGTGCCCACTTAACACTTTCATTGCTAAGCGCTCGCAACAAGACTATCCCCTCAGGCACGCTCGGGCACCCCAGCGGGGGAAGGGGATCTCTTTTAACCGCTATATCTCAAAAACTATTCATCAGTTACAAAACAAAAACACCATTGGAAAGAGGAGGCCAAGATCTATAAGATTTGGTTATGTAAGCCTCTCCTGCGAACGTACAGGCACGTTCAGGGGGTGTTTTTTTGCTGTGAGTGCGACTGGCGCTCGCAGCGAGCTTTTAGCACCACCAGCAAGTGACGCTAGTGCTCGCTCTTTTAACAACTGTATCTCAAAAACTATTCATCACAACTAAAAAACAAAAACACCATTGGAAAGAGGAGGCCAAGATCTATACGATTCGGTAATGTAAGCCTCTCCTACAAAAGTACAGGCATGTTCAGGGTTATACGTGCATGACGGTCAGCCATAAGGCAACTACTGTAGATCTCTTGATGATGGGGTGCTGGCAGGGCAGTATTGCCAACTGCAAAATTTACAACTATTTGGTCAAAATATCAGTCATGTGACAGGTGAAGCTATGCAAAAATGTCGCTATATTGGTCAACAACATCCACCAGTTGCTCGTCCATAGATTTTCCACGCTGGGCTGACATGATTTTCCACCAAGTTTAGTGAAGAACCCACTCAATTGGCAATCCTGTGTTGTGAGAATTAGTGTTGGAACACTCTCATACGCAGGAGATTTGAGTGCGGCTGGAGCTCGCAGCGAGCGTTTAGCGCCACCAGCAAATGCACCTAACGCTCACTGCGAGCGTTTAGCCATGAAAGGGTTAATGAACAGGAAATACCATGTTCCTTTCTCCGCCTCGGGTCCTTCCTTCCCTACCCTCACTCCATTAGCTCCACCTGGCATTAAAGCACCTCACTACAGGTAGTCTATGCTCCCAGGACCTCCTAGAAAAGGTCCTTGTCTGCTTACATGATAAAAATATATTATAATCCTAAAAGACAATAATGAGGCTCACCAGCACCAAACGAGCTCGACAAAGCAATTTCTTTGCAGCCCTTTACAAACGGTCTATTCCAATATTGGTGATTTGTATCAAGCACACCACCTGCACAACCTTCCATAACACTCACCGGGTATTATATTCAAACTCATAAGTGGAAAACGCAAACAACGGAAGGAAAGTTCTGTAAGAAAGCCTCTGATAATTACCTTTGCCTTAAAAGAGGTCTAGATTAGCTCCAAATTTTACCTATGTGCTGCTTAAGTGCCTGAGGCTTTATGGCGTGTCCACATACGTCACAGACCACAAGGTAGAAGTCTTCCCAGCGCGGACAGTAACCATAGATCGGCATCTCTGGAAAGGGAGAGTAAGGGTGAGTTTACAAAGCTTGTCACCTAACTCAGCAGACATAAGTTAACAAATCAAGACACCTCTCCACCTAAAATTGACCTCTCTTTTGGCCACTCTCTACTTTTATCTTTTTTTAGGAGCAGTGATTAGCGGGCTTTTTTTTCAGCTTTTTCTTATGCCCTTGAGCTGCTTCCTCTCCTGTAAAAAAAATAAATAAATAAATACATATTGCTTTCCTTCTGTAGCAGATATAATTTGACTTGGATGAGCATGATACTGATAAAGCAACAGAGAAACTGACCCAAGTTTAAACACCACAACATCAAAACTAAAATCTCATGACAACACAACTGATAAGGAAGGAGATATTAGCACCAACACAAACAATGATGATGTAGAATGCTTTATATTCCAACACAGCAATATTAGGAAAAGCAAGAACCTTCATATATCCCAACAGAAATTAATAGGCAGAAACACACCCAACAGACGAGCAAGATGTAATTCTCACCAACAAAAACAGTGCCAGTGTGAAATGTTTTATACACCAAAACGGCTATGTATCGAAAAGCAGGCATCATCACACACCCCAACTGGAACCAATAAGTAACAACAAAGTAACGAAGAGATAAGCAACAACCCAAATGAGAAAGATGTAATTCTCACCAACACAAATCATGATAATGTGAAACGTTTTATACACCAAAACAGCTATGTATGGAAAAGCAGGCATCATCATACACCCCAAATGGAACCAATAAGTAACAACGCAGTAACAAAGACATAAGTAACAACCCAACTGGTGAGAAAGATATAATTCTCACCAACACAAATCATGATAATGCGAAATGTTTTATACACCAAAACAGCTATGTATGGAAAAGCAGGCATCATCACACACCCCAAATGGAACCAATAAGTAACAACGCAGTAACAAAGACATAAGTAACAACCCAACTGGTGAGAAAGATATAATTCTCACCAACACAAATCATGATAATGTGAAATGCTTTATACACCAACATGGCAGTACGAGAACACACGAGCAGCATCATAACACAACCGAACGACTTGACGAGAACAACAAAAACACCAACACAGACTTCGATAGTGATGCTCAACCTCGCGCACAATTGCAGGAAGAGGAAAAGAGTAGTCCCACATTAGTAGTCAGCTGCAGATCATAACATTGAGGCGAGGTTTTCAATGCTTATACTCTTTGTTGGTATAGCCATTTTGTGGAGAATGGTGGAAGACAAGGTGATGATGTGGGCATACAAGGCAAAGGGAATTGTGGTGTGAGTTTTGGAAAGTTTTGTTTAGTCGGCGCAACATCTGTGGTCATATGCCGGAGAGAGACAGAAGGGGAAGGAATTATAGGAGAAAGGAACAGATCCCAGGAGACAGGACACAACCCCCTCAAACTCCTCAAGAATGGGAAAGCAGAGTATGTATAAGAACATGAAAAGTTGAAACATTACAGATTAAGAGCATAAATAAATATAGACAATCAATAGATGGAAAGACAGATAGCCAGAGAAATAGATAAAAGATAGATAGGTAACAGATAAATGATAGATATGAATAAATGGAGGTGAGAAACAAAATAAAGATGAGGTTTAAATAATTGACAAATACAGTTTTACAAAGAGAAACATGAGTTGTGAAATGACCTAACATCAAAAAAATAAAAAATAAATAAATAAAAAATAAAAAATCACAAACACACACACACACACCAGTCAATCATGCATACCAAACACACAACACATCTTCTCCTTGGCAGTGTAGCAATCTTCCGCTCCCTCAACCACACCACCTTGACCTACATTACGTCACCAGCCATGGCTCTGACCTGGCCTTGCCCACTCCACCTGCCTAGCATTCAGTACACTCTGCTGGCCGGTGAATCTTCTCAGGGGCTCTTCTCTGAGTTACGTACCCAAGGAATTAAAACAAAATGTGGATGTTATTTCAATGGAATTTGTCGACTTGGGACTGGCGGGGCTTTTTTTGTGTGTATGTGTATGTGTGTGTGTGTGTGTGTGTGTATGTGTGTGTGTGTGTGTGTGTGTGTGGAGTCAGCTTGAGGACACATCATAATAAAATCCTTGAAAAAGAGACACTAAATGGAGGGTCTACTGTGCTATTTGTTATTCTATCAATCCATCTACTTTGCATTCAGTACACTCTCTTTGCAGTTGAATTTTCTCATAATGTTTTTTCTCTGCTCTGAGGGCTTAAAACACTGTCCTCTATTCAGACTAACTGGTAATTATGTAATACCCTTTAGCTTCGAATTACTCCCTGATCTCTTAACCCGACAGGAGCGGGGATCGTGTTTCTTTATGGTCCCTCTAAGCGAGAAAAATGAGAAAAAATCATCACTCACACAAACCATTTCAAAATATATATCAAAGCATTCGTGATCAGTTTATGCATCATCTATTTTGGGGGGTTTATATCATGGCACAAATTTGGCCCGTCGCTGGTACCGGGTTAATCCACCTGCCTTGCATTCAGTACACTCTGTTCACGATTGAGTCATCCTAGTGGCCTTTGTTCTGATTGCTTAACGCTGTCCTCCTCTGTTCACACTACCTGGTAACTGTGTAATACTCTTCAGGCCACTAACTCACTGCTCTCGTAACAACTCTAACAGGAGAATAAATGTTCTGACAAGACGACAAGTGAGGTTAAGCCAAGGGCTGCATTGTTGTAGCATGATATGACCATTTACACGTTTGCAAAGGTGAAAAGATGACTTGTTGCTATTATGCCTGACTCACCTCATCTGCCCTATACTCTACTTATCTCCATTCATAGTTGACTTTGTTGACCTAATACGGTCCTGTAGTCAGACTAACAGGATACTGTCACCTTACTTGCTGCCTGTTTAAAGCCCTCTGACAGCAAACTAAATGAATGAATGAATGCAATGTGTTGTTAGCTTTGTCCTGGGTGACTGAGGAGTATTACTTAGCAGCACAATGGCATCAGCATTATCAAGTAAGATCACATGACAGGGCAAAGTGCTGCACCCCGAAGATTTCCATATTCCTCAAATGTTAATAAATATCTATCTTTCTAAATTGTTTTTGTTAAAATATCAGTTAAAAAACCTGTGACCCAGCACCCTACACTTACTGCTGCTGTTAGGGTTGTGTGCATGACATTATCCTACAGACTATGAACTCAAGTTTGTCTCATAAGCTCTCAATGTCAATACAATGCCACTTAAATACTACACAAACTGTAAACAGCATGGCAGTAAGACAAAATATATAACCTACTGAGAATGGCTTCATATATATGATGGAAAGTTAGGTCAAGCAGATTAAAACTCATTCTTTTATCCAAGACAAACTCTCACTTTCCATAATAGCAGAATCATGACCTTGAAGAGACATGATCTTATCACCCTTCATACATATCTAATCCATTAAATCCCAGGCTTCTCTGATAACGAACTATCTCATTTTTATTTATCATTCTAATCCTTTAATCACATGATCGGGAAACACCAACAAATATTTTCAGGTCAACTCACAAGTGTTCTCCCACATTTATTGGTGAAGTGTTGGAACATGATTACATTCCTCTGAGGGGGGAATATTTCATGCTGACCTTTTTGTTGACCTTCACTCTCTCTATTTAACTGTCTTCCACTTCTGTTTATTGGGCCTTTTCCTCCCCCGATACACTTTCTCCCACATTAAGAATCACAGACAAAAATATTTCTCTACCTTCCCTTCTCTTTCCTCCTCACCTTCCACTTCCTTCTAATGCATGTGACTTGCTGTGTGGAAAGGGGCTATCAAGTCACACGGAGAGTAATGGATTGACATTTTCCTTAGCAACCGTGCACCTACAATGTTCTAATTACCATACACACATTGCCTTTGTTCACCTTATTTTTGCCGTTTAATTTCACTTGACCTTGTTCCAGCTATGGTTTGCTTGTGTTGGTCTAGGCAATTAAACATCTGAACATTGTCCTTAACTGTTTCATTAACCGTTCCCCACTGTCTTGGTATATGAGTTACCTCAGTGTTACAATACATCCCTGACATTTGCGAGAGTTGTCCCCCCAAAAGTCATAAATAGCAAAAAGTGAATGATCTTTTGTGGTTTCAAGGATAATATGTTTGGATAAAATTATAGAATAGGTGCATGCATAATTTACCAGGCTTCTGTAGTGACTTCCTCAACCAAATCTTCACTCAGGTTCGTACTAAATTTTCTAAAACTTTTAATCAAATCACAACAAAAGACAGTGTTTACCTCCACAACCCGTATTTGACCACAATTTCAATGAACACAGTCGCAAGCACTTGGTGGGGAGGGGCGCACCTAACGGTAGGATACTATGACCCCTAAGATACACCACTGAGCATGCACAAGTGTATCAAGACACCTCTCCACCCGAAATTGACCTCTCTTTACTTGTCGCTTTTGTGGGAGAGTTGGTTAGTGGGCTTTTTTTCTACACTTTCTTTTTGTTGCCCTTGAGTTGCTTCCTGTGCTGTAAAACAACTAAAAAATTAAAAAATACCTGCATCTCCAAAATGGTCTGCCACCCTTCATCAGCTGACAGAAACAGACAGATGGATTCAGAAACTAAAATGGACAGTGGCAAGCTGCTACACACTCATCCTCACCCCTATTACTACATATGCAATAGCTGTGCATTGTGTCAACATTGGGGACATACACTACAGCTACGCATGGACGTGGCACTCATCTCTGTCCCCCTGACCTTTGACCCTGTGGCAGGAAATCACACATTACACAGGGCATGTGACATTCACGTTACCACAGTTTGCCTCCTCCAGGCTTCCCCAGATACCCATTTATGACCAGCCTGAATGATATGAAAGACCGGGTGGGGTGTACGCCAAGTGTCCAAGCCCAGGCCTCTGGAGTCATAGCCAAGTCAAAATCCAGTCTCACAGCACTGTTAGCAAATTATGATAAGGAAACTAGTCCTTTTCAGTGACTCAGACAAAAAGACAATGCTCGAAATATGGCAACAACTTTTTTATGACCATTCCTTCAATTTATTCTATAACACCAGCTTATCATATTTCTGCCCATTGGAAAAATTAAATTAAATTTATTTTTCAGCAGTCAAAAGTGTCATCTCTAACCAAATCTGACCCCTATTTCAGCTACTCTTACTGCCTTCTGTTGGTGACATTAGTACTAGAGCTGGCTTCCTTTCTTTTTTTTTTTTTTCTTTTTTTTTTTCCCTTTGAGTTGCCTCCATTGCTGTTAAAAATAAGAGGCCAAAATTTCCCCTTTCAATAATGATAACAAAACAGATCAAACACAAAAACTAACTCTCACTGCAAGATGAAAGGAAGTTATTTTTAAACAACCAGATTAACAACTTGGAAATAAAAAATAATTAAAAAAATTAACCTGTATACACCATAAGCAAGAGTTCAAATCTGGCACCACATTCCGGCAACAGACTGAAACCAACAAGGAAACTAACCAAGGCTGCGAGGCGAGGAGGAAAACAAAGCGCGATGAAGACAGCCACACCCAAACCAACACCCAAAACCCAAAACTCTGAATTGAGATTGACAGGACGAGAAATAAATAAAACCTACAAATATCACGCCCTATGAATGATTGACCAACAAAATACCCTTCAGCGAGACACAAGGTTATGTCATGAGAGCAAATGGATGAACTACACGAGTAACACAACACAACCACGGGCAAGACAAGATAAACAAGATAAACAAAAAAAATCAAAACATCACATCCCATTAACAAGTAAACTGTAAACTAACCTAGAGCGAGACACAAGGTTATGTTATGAGCGAAAAAACGAACCATGGGAGTAAAACGACAACGCAACCTCAAATAGAGATCTGCAAGACAAAATTAATAAAAAAGCGAAACATATCACGTCCCAAGATTGATTAAACCACAAACTAACCTACAGCAAGACACAAGGTTGTATTACGAGAGCAAATAAACTAACCGCAACCATAACAAAACAGCACAGCCAAAGACAGAAATCAGCAACACAAAATAATGAGAAAAACATGACATAACACATCCCAAGATTGATTAAAGCCCAAACTAACCTTCAGCAAAACACAAGGTTGCATTACGAGACCAAATAAACTAACCGCAACCATAACAACACAGCACAACCAACGACAGAGATCAGAAACACAAAATAATAAAAATAACAAAAAAACATAACATATCACATCCCAAGATTGATTAAGCCATAAACTAACCCTCAGCAACACACAGGGTAATGTTACGCGAGCAAACTAACAAGCATCAGTTACAACACGACAACACAACAACAGTAAGAGATCGGCAAGACGAAATAAACAAAAAAAGCAAAATATCACATACCAAGATCGATTTAACCACAAACTAACCTTCACCGAGACACAAGGTAATGTTACACGAGAAAACAGACTAACCTCAAACACAAGATGATAACACAACTGAAGACAGAGACCAGCAAAACAAAGTAAACATATAAAATGAAAATATCACATCCCAAGACTCATCAAACCACCAACTAACCTTCAGCGAGACACAAGGTTATGTTAAGAGAGCAAATAGACTAACCACAACCATAACAAAACAGCACAACCAGAGACAAGAGACCAGCAACACAAAATAAACCAAAAAAATGCAAAATATCACATCCAAAGATTCATCAGACCACCAATTAACCTTCACCAAGACGCAAGGTTATGTTAAGAGAGCAAATAGACTAACCACAACCATAACAAAACAGCACAACCAGAGACAAGAGACCAGCAACACAAAATAAACCAAAAAAATGCAAAATATCACATTCAAAGATTCATCAGACCACCAACTAACCTTCACCAAGACACAAGGTTATGTTAAGAGAGCAAATAAACCAACCACAACCATAACAAAACAGCACAACCAGAGACAAGAGCCCAGCAACACAAAATAAACCAAAAAAATGCAAAATATCACACCCAAACACTTATCAAGCCACTAATTAACCGTCAGCGAGACACAAGGTTACGTTATGAGGGCAAACAGATAAACCACAATTGAAACACGGCAACACAGCAACAGAAAGAGGTTGTCGAGACATAAATAAATTAGAAGTAGAAAATACCATATCCCAAGAATTATAAAACCTTAAATTAACTTACACCAACACACAAAACAACATTATAAACCCAAGCACAGGACCCAAAAGGGGAAAACAATGACAAAACCACAAATTGAGACCACCAGCACAAAAATAAACCAAAAAAACACAAAAAACACGCCCCAAGAATTATACAAACTTAAAACGACCTTCAACAACACAGAAAACACCTTTAAAAACAAACACAGAAACCAGAAGGATAAAACGACAACACAACCACAAACAGAGACCAGCAACACAACATTAGCTCATAAAAACACTAAACACCACGCCCCGAGAATCATACAAACTCAAAATGACCTTCAACATCACAAGAAACACCTTTAAAAAACACAACGCTGGAACCAGAAGGGTAAAACGACAACACAACCACAAACAGAGACCAGCAACACAACATTAGCTCATAAAAACACAAAACACCACGCCCCGAGAATCATACAAACTCAAAATGACCTTCAACGACACAAGAAACACCTTTAAAAACACAAAACTGGAACTGGAAGGGTAAAACAACAACACAAGAACAAACAGAGACCAGCAACACAACATGAACCCCAAAAAACACAAAACAACACACCCCAAGAATGATAAAAACTCGAAATGACCTTCAACGACACAAGAAACACCTTTAAAAACACAACACTGGAACCGGAAGGGTAAAACGACAACACAACCACAAACAGAGTCCAGCAACACAACATTAGCCCATAAAACACTAAACACCACACCCTAAGAACGATACAAACTCGAAATGACCTTCAACGACACAGAAAACACCTTTAAAAAACAAACACAGAAACCAGAAGGATGGAACGACAACACAACCACAAACTGAGACCAGCAACACAACATAAACCAAAAAACACAAAACACCATGCCCCGAGAATGATACAAACTCAAAACGACCTTCAACGTCACAAGAAACACTTTAAAAACACAACACTGGAACCGGAAGAGTAAAACGACAACACAACCACAAAGAGACCAGCAACACAACATAAACCAATAGAACACAAACAAACATCTTCACAAGCACACCAAACAGCAATACAAGACCAAGCCAACACAAGGAAAAAACGGAAAACACAAGAATTCCCACTGAAACATGACAGCAACAACCAGCTGGAAACACAAGAACACACAGAAACACCCCCACAGCACCCTAAGCCCCCATAACACACAACAAAGGCAGGGAGGGAAGCAGGGTATGGCAGGGAGCTGGAAGGGGGAGGGGCCACTGACACAGGAGAAAACATATGCAAACTAACAAGAAAACAAACTAACAAAGCTTCACATTTTACAGGATGAAGAGAAGGAGGTGAAGAAAAGGAAGAAAGAAAGGAGGAAGGAAAAAGGAAATAAAGGGGGAGGGATCACACTAACACAACAGAAAACATGTAAACTAACAGTAAGTAAACTAACAAAGCTACCATATGATACCGGATAGGCTGCTTGTAGGAAAAAGAAGGAAGGAAGTAGGAAAAAAGGAGGAAGGAAGGAAAAAGAAGAGGAAGAGGAGAGGGGGGGGGGGTCCACACCACCCTAACATGTGTAAACTAATCACAAGAAAACTAACAAAGCTACTGTGTTATTAAGAATGGAATGCCTGGAAGAGAGGAAAAGGAGAAGTATGGAGGAAAGAAAGGAGGAGGAAGAAAAAGAGGAAGGGGGGGGAGGGGTCACACCATCCTAACATGTGTAAACTAACAAAAAAACTACCAACAAACAAAGCTTCCATATCAAAGAGGAAAGTATGCCTGTAGGAAAAAGAGAAAGAGGAAGAGGAAGAAATGGGGAGGAGGGAGAATGAAAAGAGGAAGAGGAGGAGAGGTGGGAGGGGTCACACCAGCCTAACATGTGTAAACTAACATCAAGAAAACTAACAAACAGAGCTTCCATATCAGAGAGGAAAGAATGCCTGTAGGAAAAAGAGGAAGAGGAGGAGGAAGGAAGAATGGAAGATAAGAAGAGGAGGAGGAGAGGGGGAGGGGGGGGGTCACTAAAACAAAAAACATGTGTAACCTAACCACATAAAAAACCAGATGGGAAGAGAAACAAAATAATAAAAGGAAAGAAGAGAGAAGCGGAGGAAGAAAGGAAGAAGAAGGAAGAGGAAGAAGAAGGAGGAGGAGGAGGAGGAGAAAATTGATGCTGACCAACCTAACCAATAAAAATAAAAAAGTGAAGAGAAAAAGAGGAAAAAGAAAGAGGAGGAAGAAGAGGAAGAGGAGGAGGAGGAGAAAACTGATCCAGGGCAACCTAACCCCCCCCCCCCCAAAAAAAAAGGGAGGGAGGGGGGGGAAGAGGGACATGGACCTCAATGTTCGACATTTATTCAAAGGGGCGTGGAGGAAAGAAGGGAGAAGGGAGGAAGGCAGGTAAAGTCAGGAAGTTGTTTACAGGCAACCTAACCAAAAAAAAAAAAAAGGGAGGGAGGGAGGGGACATGGACCTCAATATTTGACACTTATTCGGAGGGGCGTGGAGGAAACAAGGGAGAGAAGGGAGAGAAGGGAGGTAAGGTCAGGTTGTTACAGGCAACCTAACCCCCCCCCCCACCACAAAAAAAAAAGCGAGGGAGGAGGGGAGGAAAAAGGGGACATGGACCTCAATTTCGACACTTATTCGGAGGGGCGTGGAGGAAAGAAGGGAGAGAAGGGAGGAAAGAAGGGAGAGAAGGGAGGTAAAATCAGGGAGTTGTTTACAGGTAACCTAACCAAAAAAAAGGGGGGGGGAAGGGAGGGGACATGGACCTCAATTTTCAACACTTATCCGGAGGGGCGTGGAGGAAAGAAGGGAGGAAATAGGGGAGGAAAGGGAGGAAAATTCAGGGAGTTGTTTACAGGGAACCTAACCCCCCCTCCAAAAAAAAATGGGGGATGGAGGGGACATGGACCTCAATTTTCGACACTTATCCGGAGGGGCGTGGAGGAAAGAAGGGAGAGAAGGGAGAAAAGAAGGGAAAAGGGAGTTGTTTACAGGCAACCTAACCCCCCCCCCAAAAAAAAGGGAGGGAGGAGGGGGAGGAAAAAGGGGACATGGACCTCAATTTTCAACACTTATCCGGAGGGGCGTGGAGGAAAGAAGGGAGAGAAGGGAGAAAAGAAGGGAAAAGGGAGTTGTTTACAGGCAACCTAACCCCAAAAAAAAAAAAAAGGGAGGGAGGAGGGGGAGGAAAAGGGGGACATGGACCTCAATTTTCGACACTTATCCGGAGGGGCGTGGAGGAAAGAAGGGAGAGAAGGGAGGAAAGAAGGGAGAGAAGGGAGGTAAAGTGAGGGAGTTGTTTACAGCCCGCCGCGACTCGCCCCTCCTCGCCCCCGCCCGACCCGCACTTTTCTCCCTTATTTCCCGCCTCTGCCCGCCTGACACGCCCTCACCCTCCTTCCTGAGCCGAGTGGTCGTCGCCTCCCGCAAGGTTTTCGTGGTGTCGTCGTCCTCGTCGTCACCTGCGAGGAAAAACAACAGGAAATGAGGACAACAAACCAAGCCTTCACGTGCGAGCCTCCCCTTTTCACCACCTTATATGCCACTCCTAAGGGTTCTAGGGACGCCGCGGGTATGTCATCGGACGTGTAAACCCTCACACTCACTTGCGGGACTCCTCAAGCCAAGTCTTTCGGCCCATAGCGACCATTTTTGCCCCTGGAAGTGTGTGAGGCTGTCATCCAGGGCAGCCATCTTCACTTTTTCCAGCGTGACGTCACGGCTCCGGGATGCGTACGGCAACACCCAAACACACACCCCACACACCCAAATAACCTCTAAATTAACTCTTCCCACATTTAATTATCACATATCTCCATTATCTAACCACATATCCTTCACCTATCCATTAATATCCCTCTCCTTTCACATATCGCGCCGCCTCTCTGTTTGGTGTATCTATGTAACGCCTGTCTTATCTAAACGCGGAATAGAGTATTTACACATTTAAATAGATAGAGTAGTTTCGTTTAATAGTATGTAGCAAGCTAAGTAAAGTCATGTTAGATAAATAGAAGTTTGTTTGGCTTTGTTGCTGTACGCATTCCGCCTTGGGCCCGAGTGACATGAGCCGAGACGATGGTTCCCTTTGACGCCTCACCTCTGACAGTTCTCCTTTTTGGCGTATTTCGCGTTTATTTCACGCTAAAACATTGAGATGATGATAAACATGACGATTGTGTAGGGTTGGTGGAGCGTGCGTGTCATTATTGCAGCATTTAATGGCCGCCGGGTTGCTGGGTCTCATTTTATGCGTTAACCGATTTCTGGCCAAACGTACAGCATAAAAAATAACAGCATGAATTATGACATTGTGGAAACTTTTACTGTGGCTGTGTGGCAAGATGGTGCGTCCTTTCTTCAATATTGCGTCTTTGTTCAATATTCTCGTCTGATCTTCAATATATTTCTAGACTTTATTTATTATTTCGAGTCTTTTTTTCAGTATTCTTAGTCTTTCTTCAGTATTTCTAACCTTTCATTAATATTTCTAGTCTCTTTTTAATATTTCAAGCTATTTTTCAACATTAAAATTTCTGGTCACCGGGTTGCCGAGTCTTTCTTTACTCCTCAACCGATTCCTCGTTAACCACAAAACTTTACTAATAATGATAATAACGATCGAATTATGGAGATTTTACTGCATAATAGACAACAAAACCAAAACTATGGCCATAACGTAGAAGGAAAAATTCGTTCCGCGACAAATAGAAGGAAATCACATAACATCGCAAAAGAATATACGCATCAATACAACTAAACTCATGGTATATCCGCATCCCCGGCGTAGAAAAATGCCCCCTTAACAGATATCCACACAAACGGGGACTTACAACCACATAAATGCAGAGAGAAATGAGCGAGAGAGGTTTTATCGCTCGCCGGCCATGCTCGCGCTCAGCTAGGAGAGTATTCCATTAATCCGCCATATTCCTCCGGCGCCCAAGCACGCATATTAGCAAGGCTTTCATAGGCGTTCAGGGCATTTCCAGGGCTAGTTTAATGACCCTGGTGATAGTTTGACGCTTCCTCGAGTATTTCATTCATCGCCATATTCCCCCGGCGCCCAAGCACACATATTAGCAAGGCTTTCATAGGTGTTCCGGGCATTTCCAGGGCTAATTTAATGACCCTGGTGATAGTTTGACGCTTCCTCGAGTATTTCATTCATCGCCATATTCCCCCGGCGCCCAAGCACGCATATTAGCAAGTCTTTCATAGGTGTTCCGGGCATTTCCAGGGCTAATTTAATGACCCTGGTGATAGTTTGACGCTTCCTCGAGGATAGTTTGACGCTTCCTCTGTACCATGAATGTGAATAAAACCTCATGAAAGCCCAATTAATCTCCTTTCCGGCTTAAATTTGGAGGTAGTTGATGTGGGAGGCGGAAGCGTCTGAAAAGGGTTTAATTAAATTTCTTGGGGTTTAAATTTTCCAAGGAAATTCCAAGAGGTTTAATTCCTTGGGGGTTTAAATTTCTCTTGCTTTAATTTTCCTTGTTTATAAATTCCTTGGGGTTTAAATTCCTTGGGGTTTAAGTTCCTTGGGTTTCGAATTCCTTGGGGTTTAAATTTTCCTGGGTTTAAATTCCTTGGGGTTCGAATTCCTTGGGGTTTAAATTTTCCTGGGTATAAATAACTTGGAGTTTAAATTTTCCTGGGTATAAATTCCTTGGGGTTTAAATTTTCCTGGGTATAAATTCCTTGGGGTTTAAATTTTCCTGGGTATAAATTCCTTGGGGTTTAAATTTTCCAGGGTATAAATTCCTTGGGGTTTAAATTTTCCTGGGTATAAATTCCTTGGGGTTTAAATTTTCCAGGGTATAAATTCCTTGGGGTTTAATTTTTCCTGGGTTTAAATTCCTTGGGGTTTAAATTCCTTGGGGTTTGATTTCCTTGGGGTTTAAATTCCTAGGGGTTTGAATTCCTTGGGGTTTGAATTCGCTGGGGTTTAAACTTCTCAATTAGTTAAAATTTCTAAGGGTTTAAATTACAGGCACGCGTGATGGGGTGCCTCCGCGTGTCTGTCTATCTATGCCCTTCGGATGGCGGGGACACGATAAAGGAGTATGCCTGGCTATTAATAAATGTCTCTAAACACTACTAGGGCAGCGTGCGGCGTAGGGCAGACCCTAACCTAGGGCAACCCACTCTGCCTGTCCTCGGCGAATCAATATCAGAGGATGGGGCACACATAAGGGGGAACACTCGCCACTTGGGAAATCGATATTCGCTAATCAATATCCTTAAATATCCCGCTAATTAATATCCTCAGATGTCCGCACTTGTCCACAAATCAGTATAATTCGCTCATATCCACAAATATTCGCTAATCCGTATATATACAAATATCCGGAAATCAAGATATCCACAAATTTTCCGCAGATCAATATCCGCAAATGTCCGTTGATATCCGCAAAAAATCGTGCATGCCCCGTAAGTCAGTATCCGCAAATATGCCAATTATTCGCAAATATATGTCCGCAAATCATTATCCGTAAATATCCGCAAATGTATGTCCGCAAATCATTATCAGCCGCAATTATCCGCATTTATCGGCAAATCATTATCCGCAATTATCCGCAAATCTAAATCCGCAATTATCCGCAAATCTATGTCCGCAATTATCCACAATTCTATGTCCGCAATTATCCGCGAATCATTATCCACAACTATCCACAATTATCCGCAAATCGTTATCCGCAAACATCCGCAAATCATTATTCACAGCTATCCACAATCATCCGCAAATCGTTATCCGTAAATCATTATCTGTAAACAGCCGCAATTATCCACAAATCCTTATCCGCTAATACCCGCAAATATATCTGCTTATCAATACTAGCAAATCAATAAAAGTGGATCAGATTCATGCCAGACTTCTTACCACGCCCACAAGAATTACTGTACACGGCTGGACAATGAAAATCAGCCTCTTCCCTCAATAACAGAAGTAAGGGAATAAAGGAAAGGGATGTATTGATTGAAAGATGAATCAATAACAAATAGGTCACTCAGGAAACATAACAGTGGCTAGGGTAGATTGACTGAAGGATAAATAAATGAAAAATAAAGATATGGGCCACTTGATAACACAGAACTAGAAGAGAATAAAGTAATAGGGTATGTTGACTGAAAGATGAACCAGTAAAATATAGGCTACTTACCATAATAACACAGAGCTAATGGAAGATTGAAGTGTGGATAAATGGAAAAAGATGAGCCAATTTACTTGACAACACAGAACTAGAAGGGAATGAAGGAATGGGGTATAGCCTAATAACTGAAAGATGAACCAGTAAAATATAGGCCACTTATTATAACACAGGGCTAATGGAAGATTGAAGTGTGGATAAATGGAAAAAGATGAGCCACTTCACTTGACAACACAGAACTAGAAGGGAATGAAGGAATGGGGTATAGCCTAATAACTGAAAGATGAACCAGTAAAATATAGGCCACTTACCTTAATAACACAGAGCTAATGGAATGAAGAAGTAGTTAGGGTAGATTGATTGAAGTGTGAATAAATGGAAAAAGATGAGCCACTTCACTTGACAACACAGAACTAGAAGGGAATGAAGGAACGGGGTATTTTGACTGATGACTGATTGACTGAAGGATGAACCAGTAAAATATAAGCTTACCATAATAACACAGAGGTAATGGAATAAAGGAATAGATAGGGTATATATTGATTGAAGTGTGAATGGAAAAAGATGAGCCACTTCACTTGACAACACAGAACTAGAAGGGAATGAAGGAATGGGGTATTTTGACTGAAGGATGAACCAGTAAAATATAAGCTTACCATAATAACAAGAGCTAATGGAATGAAGAAGTAGTTAGGGTAGATTGATTGAAGTGTGAATAAATGGAAAAAGATGAGCCACTTCACTTGACAACACAGAACTAGAAGGGAATGAAGGAATGGGGTATTTTGACTGAAGGATGAACCAGTAAAATATAAGCTTACCATAATAACACAGAGCTAATGGAATGAAGAAGTAGTTAGGGTAGATTGATTGAAGTGTGAATGGAAAAAGATGAGCCACTTCACTTGACAACTAGAACTAGAAGGGAATGAAGGAATGGGGTATATTGACTGAAAGGTGAATCAATAAACAAAAGATGGGCCACTTACCTTAATAGCACAGACCTATGGGAATAAAGAAGTAGATAGGTTATATTGATTGAAGTATGAATAAATGAGAAAAAAGATGGGCCACTCCACTTAATAACTCAGATTGAAATAAGGGAATAGAAGAGTAGCTGGTTTTTTTTTGACTGAAGTAAGAATGAATGAAAAAAAAAAGATGGGCCACTTCACTTAATAACACAAAGCTAAGGGAATAAAGGAGTAGATAGGGTAGATTAACTGAAGTAAGAATAAATAAAAAAAAGATGGGCCACTTCACTTAACACAAAGCTAAGGGAATAAAGGAGTAGATAGGGTAGATTAACTGAAGTAAGAATAAATTAAAAAAAAGATGGGCCACTTCACTTAATAACACAGAGCTAAGAAAATGAAGGAGTAGATAGGGTAGATTAACTGAAGTAAGAATAAATTAAAAAAAGATGGGCCACTTCACTTAATAACACAGAGCTAAGAAAATGAAGGAGTAGATAGGGTAGATTAACTGATGTAAGAATAAATTTAAAAAAAGATGGGCCACTTCACTTAATAACACAAAGCTAAGGGAATAAAGGAGTAGATAGGGTAGATTAACTGAAGTAAGAATAAATGAAAAAAAAGATGGGCCACTTTACTTGAGAACACAGAGCTGAAGGAATAAAACATTAGCTAGGGTAGATTGACTGAAGTAAGAAATGAAAAAAAGATAGGCCACTTCACTTGATAGCACAGAAGAATGAGGGACTGAAGGAGTGGGGTCTGTTGGTTGAAGTGTGAGAAAAAAGTTAAAGTTGATGACATGACCTCCACATTTTCAACAATTGCCACTTCACATAGATAGGTCAATTTACACGTCCACATGCACCCACCCAGACTAGTGTGACCCTTCATTATTTCCTCATTTTCTTTATAATCCTTCAAATTGTCTTTCCCTTTCCACATCATCAACTTTCCACACACACACACACAAGAAAAAAAGGTCATACTGTTACTACTCCAGATACTGTAAATAACTTCCTTAATTGGTTCACCTGACACCTGCGAGGTCAACCTGATTTTTTCCTATTTTAGTAATCCCTAATACCTATACCTATTGACACGCTTCTGTACACTCCCTAAAAAGAAAGCATTATATTTCCTTCTTCTTGTACATGAGTCAATTGCATCCTAATCCTTTACTTTTTCACTTTTCCTTTATGAGCATCTTTTAGTCCATAGTTTTACTTGTTTCAGTCCTTACCTTTACCTGTTTCTTCCACCTCTCCCCAGAATATGGATTTAAAAACCTTTGCTTTATCAATTTGGCAAGTAAGGCCAAGGTAAGGTAATGCAAGATAAAGTTTGGGGCGCTATAGCTGTGTGTGGCGATGAACAGCTTGGTGACCTGCACACTAGCTGCCCGGGCTGAGATCTGAACCCATGCCCGCAGATTTGAAAAGGTCCCAGCACTCATGCTACTCAAAGTAAAGCAAGCTGGGTGAAATGCATGCTGGGACTCAAATGCGGGTGTGCAGATATGAACAGACCCAGGACTCACACCACTCATAGAGCAAACCAAGCTATCAATATCCCTCTCCATAGACAGAACAGATTTCAACACCCATATCATCCAAAGCAAACCGGGCTGCTCACTCGGAGAACCTTGCTTGGGTATACGAATATGCAATGCCTTACTACTTTCTTCTCAGATGCTTGTTTTCCTTCCTACTTAATCTCTTAAAAACTCCTTGGTGCTTTGTCTCACATTAACAAGCAGCAAAGTTGATAGAGAGAACAATGACGATTTTATATCAAAGCGTATCTTCCAGGAGTGCTAAAAACGTGTCGCATTTCATTTTCTTCTTAGATTGTTTAAAGTAAAAGAATCATTGGGGATAATTTACATTTCATCTTTTACTTGTGGACTTGAAGAGACAGACAGGTTAAGGAATCAACACTTTCTTTCTATCTTTATTGAATAGATTGTCTTTGGCTCCTATTGGCACACTGCTAAAGAGTTTGATCTATATCATTCCAAGATACTATATGAGAGAGAGAGAGAGAGAGAGAGAGAGAGAGAGAGAGAGAGAGAGAGAGAGAGAGAGAGAGAGAGAGAGAGAGAGAGAGAGAGAGAGAGAGAGAGAGAGAGAGAGAGAGAGAGAGAGAGAGAGAGAGAGAGAGAGAGAGAATAAATAGAGAAATAGACAGAGATAGACAGAAAAATAAAAAAAAACTTACACTGAAACAAAGTCAAACAGGAGGACAGACAAGCAATATATTCGCATAAATAAAACATTTACGCTGAAGAATAAACCTACGTCCACCCCATAAAAAAAAAAACATGAAGGTAAAAAAGTGAACAAAATCCGGCACGTATCAGAGAACGGGCCAGAATGAGGAGACTCGACAAATATAATAATTACGTAATGAAGTGACGTCCTGTATTCCCCGACCCCACGTTACAAGCACTGCATACGTATATACACACACTTTACTATTAGCACCCTCTGCCTCCTCTTCTCGCTCCGTCTGAGGCAACACAAGCCCCACTGGCACAGCATAATACTGTACTGCTGGGGCTACTCACTTACCCTACGGCTGTCTAACACGAGCCCGCTATTCCATGCCCCAAACAGTGTCTCGTCAGTGAGGGACAAAAACCTAAATGCCAGAGTGAGATTTCTTATTCATTTGTGTGTGTTGGAAATGATAATGACAACAGGACACTGGTGTATTATTCATGTGTGTAGAGATAACTAATATGTTCTGTAAGTGTTTAAGAAAATTTACTTAAGAATAAAGATCAAACATAAAACATTTCTGTGAGTAAACTTACCATATTTCCTGCCATACCAGATACACTTTAAAAATATAATTACAGGACGCTGATATATTATTCATATGTTCGGAGATAACTTATTTGTTCTGTAAGTGTTTCAGGAAAATTTACCTCAGCATAAAGATAAACAGAATACATTATAGTGATATGAACTGACATATTTCCTGCCAAACAAGATACACTTTTTGATCCAATTACCATGAAAACAACACACACCCTAAACCATGGTGATAGCTATCCCTAATCAGCCCTTGTCAAGTATGAGATGTGTCTTCCACTGTATCTCGGGTGGCAGTGAATACAATAAAACAAATAAACAAACAAGAAAAGATGGAGCCACTATAAACACTTGCCTGCACCACAACGGGCTGGGACCAACCGCCAAGGCCCCTCAAGAAAGCCTACAGATGCTATAGGCTACCACGTAAAAAAAAGAGAGAAAAAAAGAGAAAAAAGAAGAAAGAAAAAACATCATTTCACATTACTGGGCAGCATTGCACCCCGAGAGGCATTGCTCGTAACACACACTCGTAACACCAAACAAAGCACTTAATATTATGCCGTAACATTACAGGCACTAAGACAAACTTAAAATGTACGAGACTAGCTCTGTTACTCTTCCCCTTAAAAAAAGATAATCATAATAAATACAAAAATAAAAAAGGCGAGTACACAAGATACAAACCCAAAGATACATGATTTCTTTGTGCAGTAATTATGATGTAGAGTCAGAGAAATGGCCTGTGCTCTGCTGGGTACAGTGAGATGCAAAATAATTGACCCACTAAACTTGTCTCGGCAGCCCCCTTCCATGCGGCCAGTCTCCTTCCTCTCCTTCCTTTCTATTATTCTATTAGCCACTCCATTTCCTCCATCTCCTTACTAGTTTATCACCTAATCCACATTCTCCCTTCCTCTTCCTCCACATTCCTACCGTTTCTTCACCTACTCCACTTTCTCCCTTCCTCTTCCTCCACCTTCCTACCATTTCTTCACCTACTCCACTTTTTCCCTTCCTCTCTCTCCACCTTCCTACCATTTCTTCACCTACTCCACTTTCTCCTTTCCTCTTCCTCCACATTCCTACCATTTCTTCACCTACTCCACTTTTTCCCTTCCTCTTCCTCCACCTTCCTACCATTTCTTCACCTACTCCACTTTCTCCCTTCCTCTTCCTCCACCTTCCTACCATTTCTTCACCTACTCCACTTTCTCCTTTCCTCTTCCTCCACCTTCCTACCATTTCTTCACCTACTCCACTTTCTCCCTTCCTCTTCCTCCACCTTCCTACCATTTCTTCACCTACTCCACTTTCTCCCTTCCTCTTCCTCCACCTTCCTACCATTTCTTCACCTACTCCACTTTCTCCCTTCCTCTTCCTCCACCTTCCTACCATTTCTTCACTTTCTCCCTTCCTCTTCCTCCACCTTCCTACCATTTCTTCACCTACTCCACTTTCTCCCTTCCTCTCCCTCCACCTTCCTACCATTTCTTCAACTACTCCACTTTCTCCCTTGCTCTCTCTCCCCATTGCCCATTCCACTTTCTTCCTTCCTTTCCTTTCCATCAGCCCATTGCCCACTCCACTTCCTCCCTCACTCTCCTTCCCCCCAATCCATTATCCTTACTCTACTTCTACCTTCTTTCTTCTACTTTCTATTTTCTACCTCATCTACTTCCTCCACCTTCCTTCTATTCCCTGTCACTACCTATATGGAGAGTGGATAGCGAGTCACAGTGAGTTTACGAGTCCTGTGGATCAATCTCTCGCACTCACACTGTACCCCAACTTTCCGCTTCACACCGTTATATTCACGGAAGGAGATAATACAGGAACTTTACATTGTCGTATCTACCTAACCAGCCTTTTTATAGACTTGTAACAATGATGGCATGCTAGCAGCTGGACTAAATGCATGTGGTGAGCAAGCTGAAAGTGGTGCTAGGAAGTGGGCCAAAGTCTATCACAAGCGTATATATATGTGTGTGTACTATTTCAAATACGGCGGCAGGAAAGTCTCGGCCGCAGAATAGAGAACTGCGTCTACCCTTCTGTGATTGTGAATTGTATGTTAAATGTAAATATGCACTCGTTACTAACCCTGGTTACTTTAGGGAAGACTTAAATATTGGTCTAAATACAAATGAAAGCAAAAACGTTATTCATGATGTAAGTCCGACAAAGTTGTTATCATATTGCAAAGCTGTGGTATGATGTGACTACTGGAGCATGACAAAGCTAAACTGCCTCTGGAAACTGTGGGTTACTACTTTCCTCATTACAGAGTGAAATGCTTTTATGTCTGAATAGTTAAATGGTTACTAGATATGGAAACTACAATGAGTCATATTTTGTATTAATTGTTCCCCCTGTAAGTGTGTGCATGTGTGTGTGTGTGTGTGTGTGTGTGTGTGTGTGTTTAGCTCATGAGTTAGAGAACAAAACATTGGCGTGTGGCAACAAACATAAAACAAACATAGCCGGTGCTGGAATGATAGAACCACAAAGTGCAGCAAAGATTGGTCAGAGTGTGTTAGTGTGGTTGCCTGCACACTATCTTGATGCTTAGCTGTAAAGTTAAATGTTAATAGTACCATATTTGATACTCATCTTCCTAACCTCTACATCCTGAGGAACATGAATACAAATATTGATCACAAAGAAAATGCAATAAGTGAGATGAAACATTTGTGATGCTCAGGGACGTGTTGAGCAGAGACTGTAGAGGAGTCCGTAAATAAATAAAGTAACGCCTCACAGGAGGGACGCACATGACTAACAAAACAAAACACACACAGCATGTGGTATGCCTAGAAATTCCGATATGTGTGAGTACTTCAGGCCAATACTGTCACCTCAGCTGGCTGATGCATTGCCCACACAAGCTGAACGGAGTCACCCAGATTCCTGGCGGCCTTGCTACTGAATGCATGTTATGTGTGTGGCTTTTCCCTGAAGCTGCCAAGTGTGTGCACGCTGTGCTACACTAACGCTACATCACAGGTACAAGCACAGGACCATCACCTTTCTTCCAGGTGCTGCTTGGCTTGGCAAGGAACAGGGAAAATTATGCATTATTGAGATCCAGGAACGGTGAGCACTGCATCCTCCAGACTGCCTTCAAGAAAATTCAGGGAAAGAATTTTATAATTTTTCAGGTATCTATACATATATATCTTTGTCCATGAGATTCTGATCTCAACCATGAAAAAAGTCTGTTCAAAAATATACAACAATGTGTTACATACAGCATTATAGAATTTATCTATAGATAACATTGCTGCAGGGTGGCACACAAGTTGCACCATTACAAATCCTTTCCTCAGCTGCTCAGCTCTGTAAGGCAACTGTTGTGCCACCTTGCATAATAACTAGAACATGATTAAGCCAACTAGTCATCAGCTGGAGGCTCCATGCCACAGATCACGGCCTTCATGAACGCTGCCGCCGCCAGCGCTGCGTACGGCTGCCAGTCCTTGTTCCGGGTACCATCCCTGCAACACAGCGAGCCAAGCAGTTATTTACGGCACAGCACAAAGCAGCACCTCACAACTTCCAAGATATAGCTCATCTACTCCAAAGACAATAATTTTATCTTTTAAATCACATAATTGTTCTTGGATGCAAACTCTGAAATACATTATTATTAATCCATCTACCTATTCTGGTCTTTCCTCTTTACATCATCTCCAGCAATGTGACCTTGGCAGAAAAGACTCTAAACTCTCCTGCCTTTGCTTACTCTCCATGCACACTATAATCATTTCATTCTGAAACGCAATTTTTTATTTTGCATCAAACATCCTTTTTTGTCACCTCGTCCTCCTACATTCTCTCTGGGTGACACAGCCACTTTAGTGTGATCAGAGCACCTCTGCCACTTGTGAACAACACTGCACTTACTGGTGATCATGACTAGCTCTGTACCTACTGTTAGTCACAACTTAAGGTAACACCATACTTACTGGTAGTCACAGATCCCCCTGATGAACACATACTGGTCCTTGCGGTTGCCATACACTGACTCCACCACAGCATCAAACTCCTGGTCGTACGCCACCACTGACAGCTGCGAGGCAAAGTCCTGGCGCATCTGGTCATTGTCCACGACACAGCGCCCGGCCGCCACCACGCCCAGGTGGATGCACGGCTTGGACGGGTCCCTGCAGGGTCAGGGGTCATTTCAAGGCCATTGTTTGCCTCCATTTAATGTAAACAATCAATAATTGGTTAAAATTAGATGCTTTTTTTTCACTTTGCTAAATACAACCTATCCTTCACTCACGGTAATGATTTCAGTAGTTTTTAGACAATCTAGCACATGACAGTCAAGTTATGGACATGCCACAGTCAAATATGAACTTTTGTATCTTAGTGTTACAGATGTACACCCATTTCTTGATTGTAACAAGTAGAATATGAGAACACTTTCAACATTTAAAAATACATTTGAGTATTCTGAAGGCAAATTTCTTGACTGTAACTTACCATCACTACAGAGGTGTGTGTGTGTCATGCTACTGGAAAATACAACTCAATGAAGCGCAGGGGAATCAATCTCCCGGGAGTGTCACTCACCTCACATTCTCGCTTCCCTCCGGAGGCATTGGATGGGAGACTTCAATGATGTCTGAACCGCCAATACTCATGTAGAGTTTGTCCGTGGACTCACTGGGGCGGGAGAAGTCCATCTCCTGCTCAGCTAGCTTGGCATTCCCTTGCTCCATGTACTGGATCCATGGGGTGGGGCTTTCCTTCTCCGCCGCCTGTCAGGGGGAAGCAGGGCGGCTATTTATAAAAGATTTTATGGAAGGTTTTTTAATAACTCAACTTTTGTTATGTTGGACAGGCTGCCACTTCCACTCTGGTGATAAGATTTGTTGCTATGGTGATACATTTTGTTGCTATGCTCCTCCTCCTCCTCCTCCTCCTCTTTATCATCACTGTCATCATCATTATTACAAATTATTTTCACAAACTCATCCATTATTCATTATCACATCCATCATTACCACAAACTCATCCATTATTCATTATCACAAACTCATCCATTATTCATTATCACAAACTCATCCATTATTCATTATCACATCCATCATTACCACAAACTCATCCATTGTTCATTATCACAAACTCATCCAAGCTATGGTAGTGAATAAGGATACATAAGCAGCACTCACTTCAGTTAACTGCAGATACTAATCCTTGAATACTATCAGTGTCTGGCGGTGACTAATATTATCTCCCCACCACCCTCCCTCCATACCTGCTGCTGCAGCTGGTAGGCAATGTTCTGGAGGCTCAGGTCTGGCGGCCCCCACGACTTGGTCTCAAACTCGTACGTCCCGTTGTCCAGCGTCTTGGAGCCCTCACAGTACATGTAGATGAACCTGCATAGGACACGAAGTCAAGACAATAGAAATATGCTTCAAGTTCCTAAGAAATGAAAAAATTCTTATGTTTTTGGATTGTAGCAATTTTTGTCCAATTTCAGAAGGCAAGAGGAGTTGTGAAGGAAGTTGGAGAAAGAATGGGAAGATGGAAATACCTGGTGTAAGAAACATAATAATTGTTGGTAAGTAAAATTAAGAGCTAACAAATTGAATGAAGGCTGTGCAAGCCAAGTAAGTACACAGCAGGGAAGGTGGAGAAAAGGTTGAGAAGATGGGGAATATCTGGTGCAAGAAAACATGACCGTGGAAAAATATAATCAAGGACCAGCAAGGCCAATGGTGGTTGTGTAAGCAAAGTAACTAAGTACACGGCAGCAGCGAGACTCACTTCTGTCCCGGGGGCGGCGTGGCCACCACCACGTCGCCGAGCCTGACATGCTTGTGGTAGTCCGTGTAGTGCGGGACGCCGCCCGCCGTGCCGACCAGGAACACGTGGTCCACCTTCTGGAAGGTTCCTGCACACACAATGGACTGGTCAACAAACTAATAATAAATTAACAAACATTACTAATACATGAGAAAACTAGGTATATTTCAAGCCTTCCCTTATCCGGTAATTCATAACATAAGAACATAAGAACAAAGAACATAGGGAGACTGCAAGAGGCCGAATGGCCTACACAGGGCAGCTCCAGATTCACAGATCAATGTACAACAGCCTTTTGTATCACTAAGGGCTCATACAATGATGGGAATCTCCATACATAACCCAGTGCCTCAAAAACAGGTATATGGGGAGCATTTTGAATTATAATGAGAAATGCATGATTGTGCATGAATATGTTTGTGTGTATATTGAAGTGATTTTGTGTGATTTATTCTTTCTTTATCAGATTTTTTTCTTCTTCTTTATTCTTTCATGTGATTCCTCTTTATCAGACAATAAACTACACTCCACACTGCTGCCTCACTACCCTGGCCTGCACCTCCGGGGCCCAGCACTCACCCAGCAGCCTGGTGGTGGTGTTTCCAGCAGCGATGGAGGACGACCGGTCGTGGCCCACCGTGGGAAGCTTGGTGCACACTACCCTGTGAGCGCCAATGTTGCCGAGGGTGTACACGTTGCTCTCCCCTGCAGGCACAGGCAATGAGACAGGTCAAGGGGAAGAGTATTGTTGGATCTATTGACGTCACTACACTTAAGAGAGATGGAAAGTGGGCAAGGATGAAGAGTGACAATGGCAAGGGAGAGTTTATGCAAGAGAAGGAAATGGAGGTTCCTGCCTTGGCCAATTCTTTGAGAAAGCTCAAAGTAAAAGCATGCAAGAGGGTTTGGGGTTAGTAATAGTTATATAGGCAGAAGAAGAAAAGAAAGTCCTATTTTAAGGGTTAGCCGCACTAGTAGGCTATATAATTAATTTTTATTGAAATAGAAACAATTTACATAGCAGAGTTTAGGGTGAACAGTAACCCAAGAATGCTGAAGGACTATCAAAATACTTGAATGAAAGACATATGTAGGTGTTGTATTGGAACAATTAATGCCAATAATTGTTAATGGGAAAATATAACTATAGCCTACTCACTGATAATGTATAAGAATTAAAATGTTCATAAAAGTATTTATTTTTATCATAGTCAGCAAACAATTAAGGTAAAGTTTAAGAGAAGGAACTTATAGTGTGTTAATGTGAAGCTTCATCAACCAAACACAAGCTTAAAATAATATTACTAATTCTCTTTGTTCATTTTGTTGTGTCATGAATTAATGGCAAAAAAGATATTTCATTTGGATGTTAACTTATGAAAAAGCCCTTTACAAATGAACTTTAACATGTCCAAAAGCCCCACTGAATTTGGTCTTACTTTGACTAGAGAAAAAAATGTATGCAAAGCAGCCAATGACCCGTGTGTTTATGAATTAAAACTATGGGTAAAACCGTCTCCACCTGGGAATGTAGACTACCATGCTCTCTACCATGCTCAGCCGGCTCATGCACATACCATAACTACCACCTGCAAAGAGAGGCGTCGGAGAAACATGAGTGGTTAGTGAGCACTGCTGAGGCAAGCACTCCGCTGTACACCATTACTGGGAGGGGTGGGGAGGGTGGTGACAGCTGAGGGGAGGAATGGCATGCTGGGAGGGGTGTTTACAAGGGCGGCTGCCTCCCTTGATGCTACATACTGAGTTACATGGGAAGCACTGGCTGGGTAGTATGTATGGGACACTGGCTGGGTTGTATGTATGGGACACTGGCTGGGTTGTATGTATGGGACACTGGCTGGGTTGTATGTATGGGACACTGGCTGGGTTGTATGTATGGGACACTGGCTGGGTAATTTGTACAAGAGGATTTTTTATGTTTTCTCCTTTTTCTTGTTTATTTGTTTCTTTCCTTTTTTTTAACATTTACTATAACAACACAGCCTCAGTGCACAGGTGAAATACAAACACTGTGACAACATTAAATTCTACACCTCCTTCTGGCCCACAAATCGAGGGTGAACTTTATTATCATTTAGCGTGTTTTCTGTATAGTGGTTTGAGTGGTATATAATTAAGTGTAAACACCATCTGATCCCAACTTTAAAAGAGTAAATTTTTTTGAGTATCCCAAACCATGTGACTGTTATGGCAAGTGTTCAATGCGGTTAGTTGTCCTTCTACATGCAGTGCACTACAAAAAGGTGATCTTAATCTGCATGTTTCAGAGATATATTTTTACAGCAAGGAGGCAGTTAACCCGGTAGCAGCGGGGATCATGTTTCTTAATGGTCCCTCCAAGCGAGAAAAATGAGAAAAAATCACCCCTCACACAAACCATTTTATAACATATATCAAAGAATTTGTGATCAGATTGTGTATCATCTAGTTTGGGGGGTAAATATCAAATTTGGCCTGTCGCTGCTACTGGGTTAAGGGCACAACAAAACTGAAAACAAGGCCTAAAAAACACTTAAAAATAAAAGGTTAATATGCATAGTCATAGTAGGTTGGTGTCTTGATACTCCCTCTTGAAAGCTTCCAAATTCTACACAGATACAAAAATTAATGTCAAACGAGTAATATTATTGGCAGATGCATTATGAAATTTTAGATATGCCTCCTCTCACTCACAGGTACCAGCTGGATAAATAAATGAATCCATCCGCACTAACTAGAGGTTTTCATCCATCGACTCCATCGTGCAACAACTCGTGCACTCACACACACGCCCATGCCTGTGAGTTACTGTGTGTCTCTAGCCAGCACCTTCACACTGTCCCTCGGGTGTGGTGTTGAGTGTTTACCAGCAAGACAAATGCAACACACCTACACAGCCTAAACAAATACTACCATATATAATCAGGAACACCAGTGACAAGCAGCTTCATAATGATAATAATAGTTATATTCGTAATAACATCATACACACTCATGTAAAAGTCAATCAGATATTGAAGTCAGCTCCAAAAGACAATGTTCTGTTCAACTGAAGAATAAATTTAATCTCCATTGAAGAGTAGTCTCTGTGTAAGACTTAAGTATGAATCTAACCCCCAGAGAAGTAGAAAATAGTATCCATGTAAAAATTAACTTTCTAAACATGACCTAAAAATGAATGGCTGACTTTTAAATGAGTATAATATAGTTAGTGGTCACAACTATAGGTATCTAGATAGAACACAATGATTGTTTCTAATGTACCATCCATGAGGGTGCTCCCATTAACCTATTATGCTGTTTGTGATGGCTATGCATATATTGTAATTTTGACATATATATGCTTTCATACTGTTAATATGCTGTTCAAGATGGCTATGTATGTATTGTGATGTAAGTGATGTAATTTTCACTTGAGTATATGCTTTCATACTGTTAATATGCTGTTCATGATGGCTATGTATGTATTGTGATGTAAGTGATGTAATTTTCACTTGAGTATATGCTTTCATCATGCTATCATGTTGCTTATGATGGTTATTTATGTGATGACATTCCTACTTGATGAGTATGGAAGTGCTTCCCTGCCTTGCCAGTATGGGAGAGAGAGTTTCCTTCTGCCATCAATTACTCAGGAGTGAGGTGATGGTGAGCTGCCACAATATCTGAACTGGGTCAAATAGGATGATGCAAACTCTTTCTGAGGGCGAGAGCAGTGTCTTCCTTACCCACGGTGGTGTAGCGCACGAAGGTCTCCTGGTTCTCAATCATGGTGTCGACGGCCAGCTTCTCACAGTAGTGCGCTGTGATGATGGCGATGGTCGGCTGCTTCTTGGAGGTGATGGTGGGCATCTGCCTCACGACCTGGGTGAGGAGAGTGGGTTAGGAAGGGAAGACTCATGCTTATTAACCCCTTGGATGTGGATATCCTACAAGAAGATATCTACAGGAATGGAACAAAAAGTGGCTGCTACAATTCAGTGAAGAAAAATGTAATGTCATGCACCTTGGGTGGGGAAATCCAGCACACCAATACCACATGAGAAACACTTCACTATCCACCACAGAGGAAGAGAAAGACCTGAGACTATATGTTACCAGGCTACCAGATAAGGTGAAATCTGTGCCAATTGCAGCAGACTGGTTAATGTGTACTAGTTCATCTGAATATCCAAACTCACATTATCTGGACATAAAAAATAACAAATATGAGGAGAGGGGGTTGGGTAAGGAAGACATTACCATATATGAGTTATCATCTGAATATCCAGACTCGCACTATCTGGACACAAAACAAAAACAAATATATAATAATTCTTAAAATGGAGGTCATAAGAAAATATGGATGCAAGGGTGGCTATGGGTTAAGTCTCTCTTTCTCTCTCTCTCTCTCTCTCACTTACACACACACACACGCATACACACAATGAAGGAAAGGCTGGATGAATGTAGATATGGAGACGGGACTATTAGAGCTTAGCTTGGGCCCGGTAGACTACAAATAGGTAAATACACAGTCACACACAGCACTGTACAGGACACACCGGCACAAGGAATGAGCCTGACGAAGCCTGACCTTGACGTCTGTTTCGTTCTGAACCACTCTTGTGTAGCAGTCTTTGGTCATGGGCTTGATGAGTCCCTTCTCGGTCAGCCGGGCAATGAACACCTCCACCTGGGCCACTGACGACGACGCTCGCCTGGTGTGGAAGGGACAGATAAAACACATGATGATGATGAGAGATGATTAGGGTAAAGCTAAAGTTGGGGACATCTGCTACAGCTGTGCATGAGATGTGATTACTTCAGCTAAAATATAACTAAGAGTAAAATGATGATAAGCAAAAGTAATTATTCTAAGATCTTGTCAGTCACTGGTATAGATTCCTCCAACCCCAAAAGGGAAATTAGAAAATGGAAAGAAAAGATGAAGTTACTGGTATAGATTATATACTCATCAGAAATAAAATAGATAACACATCATTTAGAAAGGATACATGAGCAAAATGGGCAAAATGTTGTCAAGCAAAAGTAATTATCCTACAGTCTTGTCAGATAATGGTGTAGATTATGAATGTTGTCAGAAAAGATACAACACACCATTCAGAAAGGATTCAATAGCACGGCATAAGCAAGACTCACTTTGCCATCTCCTGCAGGGTGATGGGGTTGGGGTAGGATGACTCAATCATCTCCAGAACCTCTCTCCAGAATCTCTCTCAATCTCCAGAATCTCTCATCAATCTCCAGAATCAATCAGTCATCAATCAATCAATCAATCATCATCATTTCATCGACTCCTGCTCCTAGGAGCTCCCACCAGGGGATGGCCATGGCAGAAGAGCTTCCAACTTTCTCTATCCAGACACTCCCTCCTTGCCTGCTCAAAGTTTCTCAAAGATCTTTCCCCACTCTCCCCAACGTACTCTTGCACCCTATCCCTCCATTTCACTGGAGGTCGTCCCAGCATTCCTCTATCTCACTCACATACACCCTTCTGGTCATCTTACTTCCTCCATTCTGCCCATGTGCTAAACCACTTTAAGGTCTGTTGCTTCACTTCTTCCACCACTCCACACTTCTTCCCTTCACCCCTGTGACACATTCCAAAATGCTTGAACACACTTTCATTACTCATTCCATCCATTCTACTCACACCACAAGCACTCCTCAAATAACTCATTTCCACTGCCTGCACTCTAGACCTCTGGCTTTCATTCCAGGCCCACGTTTCACTTGCATATGTGAGGGTTGGTACTATTATTGTATTTCTCAAATCCCCTTTTATGTTCACACTGCCATTCATGATCTATCTCAACTTACCACCCTTCTTCCTTGCAATGCTCCTCTCTCTTATCTCTCCCTCCATACCACCTGTGCTACACATAACTGATCCAAGGTACTTAAACTCACTGACCTCCTCCATTTCTTTTACCATTCAAAATTATTTTGCATTCTTTTTCCATTCAATTCCCACTCTATATGGGCATACACAATCTACAACCTCACTTCACTTGTGCTCACAAACCATCACTTTACTTTTTGTTGACATTTACTTAGCTTTCTCCTATTACAGACTCTATCAAAAACACTGACCAAATTTTGTAGGTCATCTTTCATTTTCTGCAATGAGCACTGTGTCATCAGCAAACAGGCATCAATCTGTGCTCCCTTCCTTCCCTCACTCAGACATTCTTACTCCAACTTCCCCAAACTTTGTCCTTCATTTCTCTAATGACACCATCCATATAAATATTGGTGCTCAAAGTTTCTCAAAGATCTTTCCCCCCTCTCCCCAACGTACTCTTGCACCCTATCCCTCCATTTCACTGGAGGTCGTCCTCTAGCATTCCCTCCCTCTATCTCACTCACATACACCCTTCTGGTCATCTTGCTCTCCTCCATTCGCTCCATGTGGCCAAACCACTTTAAGGTCTGTTGCTTCACTTCTTCCACCACTCCACACTTCTTCCCTTCACCCCTGTGACACATTCCAAAATGCTTGTACACACTTTCATTACTCATTCCATCCATTCTATTCACACCACAAGACCTCCTCAAATAACTCATTTCCACTACCTGCACTCTAGACCTCTGGCTTTCATTCCAGGCCCACGTTTCACTTGCATATGTGAGGGTTGGTACTATTATTGTATTTCTCAAATCCCTCTTTACTTCTATGCTCACACTTCTGCCATTCATGATTCATCTCAAGGACCCTACCACCCTTCTTCCTTGCAATGCCCTTTCTCTTATCTCTCCCTCCATACCACCATGCTTACACATAACTGATCCAAGGTACTTAAACTCATTGACTTCCATTTCTTTACCATTCAAAATTATTTTGCATTCTTTTTCACATTCAATTCCCACTCTATATGGGCATACAAAATCTACAACCTCACTTCTACTTTGCTCACAAACCATCACTTTACTTTTGTTGACATTTACTTTCAGCTTTCTCCTATTACAGACACTATCAAAAACACTGACCAAATTTTGTAGGTCACTTTCATTTTCTGCAATGAGCACCGTGTCATCAGCAAACAGTATCGAATTCAGTACCCACTTCCTTCCCTCATCGAATAGTCTTACTCCAACTTCTCCAACTTTGCCCTTCATTTCTCTAATAACACCATCCATATAAATATTGAATAACCATGGTAACATGACACACCCTTGTCTTAAGCCCACTTTTATCTCAAAATGTTCACTTGTTTCTCCAGTAATTTTGACACATGCAGATGCACCCTCATAAAAAGACTTTATTGCACTAAGCAGTTTTCCTCCCACACCATAAACCTTTAAAACATCCCACAATGCAATCCAGTCGACTCTGTCATAAGCTTTTTCGAAATCCATGAAGGCAGCGTATAGTTTCTTTCCTTTTGCTATTATTTTTTCTACTACCATCCTGAAGGCAAATATCTGATCCACACATCCCCTTCCCTTCCTGAAGCCTCCTTGTTCTTCACTAATTTTCTCTTCTGTAAGTCTTTGCACCCTCTCTATTATGACTTTTCCATATACCTCTCCGGGTATACTCAGGAGACTTATACCTCTATAGCTCCCACATTCCCCTCTCCTGCCCTTCCCCTTGTAAACTGGGACAATGATGGCTTCGTCCAGTCTGCTGGCACCCCCCCTCCCTCCCTTCCATGCTACTTCACATATCTTGACCTTCCATTTTATGACTTCATCTCCTCCACACTTCAACATTTCTGCTGTGATTCCATCAATTCCTGCTGCCTTTCCATTTTTTAATCTTTTTATTGCCTGATTTACTTCTTCATATGTTATACTTCTTTCTTTCTATACTCCTCCTCTACCTCTACTCAAAACTGCTGCTGTTACAGCTGCTGGACGTCCATCCTCAAAATTCATTAAGCTTTTGAAATATTCTCTCCATCTCTCTTTCACAGCTTCCCCGTCTTTCAACATCTTTCCATTCTCATCCATAACTTCATTTATTTTACTTGAGGAGATATTTTCTGCATTTCTTTCATTTTTTACTTCTTTCCAAAATGATTTCCTGTTCCCTTTATATTTTTCACTTAGTCTTTTTCCAAAGTCTTCATCAACTCTCTTCTTCCTTTCTTTTATTGCTTGTTTTAATTTCATTTTGCATTCTCTATATTTCTTTTTCCTTTCCCTTTTTACTTGTTCAGACACATTTCTTTCTTGAGTTTTCTTAAAAAGTTCCCTTTTCTCTTTTACTATCCTCCTTATCTCTTCTGTCCACCATGAATTTCCTTTTCTTTTTCCATCTCTCACCACTTTTATCCCTAACACTTTTCTTGTTGTAGTTACCATTATTTCTTTAAATGTTCCAATCAATCAATCTCCAGAATCTCTCATCAATCTCCAGAATCAGTCATCAATCAATCAATCTCCAGAATCTCTCATCAATCTCCAGAATCAATCAGTCATCAATCAATCAATCTCCAGAATCTCTCATCAATCTCCAGAATCAATCAGTCATCAATCAATCAATCTCCAGAATCTCTCATCAATCTCCAGAATCAATCAGTCAATCTCCAGAATCTCTCATCAATCTCCAGAATCAATCAGTCAATCTCCAGAATCTCTCATCAATCTCCAGAATCTCTCATCACGGCACAAGCAAGACTCACTTTGCCATCTCCTGCAGGGTGATGGGGTTGGGATACGACGACTCAATCATCTCCAGAACCTTCTCCTCACTCAGCTCGGGCTTCTGGTCCTCCACTGAAAAATATAAAAGGTCAATAAAATCAATCACATTAACAAAACTTCTGCCACATAAAAAACTACAGTGGCATAGAGAAGGGAATATATGACAAGTTTATTACAGGTATGTGGCACTGTATGGCAGGTGAGGCACACAGGGAAGGGAAGGAGCACGGGAGGATCACCAAATCACGCAAACACACAGCAGCAGCGGGGACAAGAATCACCGACTGTTGCTGGACGTGTTGAGAAAAATTAGGAAAAACGACAAAATCTCTATTGCCTACGAAGGAAAATCTAAGAATTAATGAAGCTAATCTTGCCTTCTAACTAAATCTCAGTTAATACATGTCATCATCACTACACACACCACAGAGGAGTCAAACCAACTTGATCAATCACAGTGTTGGTGAATCAGGTCTCTAAGAGTTAGACAACTAGACGACACACATGTTACTGTGTTAACGAGAGCATTTCACTTATTCTGTTATGATCACAAAGCAATACTCCGTGTACGCAGGAGGAAGATCCTGACTTGTGCTTTATTTTGACGGGAAAGGTAAAAAGAGAAGGGATGGGTCAAGGTCCCTTTCAAGTTATCCTTATCTGGCAGCAAAATATGAAATCACTTTGTATAAGAATGATATTAATCAAATGAATTACGGTCACCCACAATATTTGAATGAAACAGGTGAAAAATGACATACTATTTTGTACATTTGTCCTGATGGAATCTGTAATAGAGGCAGCTTAATATGAGCATGTAGAGATGTAGAGTTGTTGGACAAATTTAATAATCGTGCAAAACTCTGCTTCTCGGGTCTTATATAGCCATGGCAAAGTTACGCGCACTAACACACACACACACACACACACACACACACACGAGGCAAAGAGGAGTTACTTCAGTATTAATCTGGGGCTGCAATGTGTCAGTCAATCATGAGTCAAGGCTCGGCCACAACACAGCAGCCACTAAATAGGAGAAAATCAATGCGACACTTAGAGGTGCGCGAGTCCTCAATTCTGGCCACTTCCATTGAGTGATAAACTTAATAGTGAACACATCAAGATGAAAACCCCCTTACAGCACGATCCCACAGTCCTGTGATAAAGGAGGAAGCTTCTTGGTCAAGCTCTCTGTGACATAAGCTGAGCAAGACATGAGAGTGGCTGCCGTGAACCAAGGACTCCCCACAGCTAAGGTTCCCCCCTGTGAGGCCCTGGCCGTGTCCGGGAGATGCGGCAAACTGTGGGTGCAGCAGTGTGGTGGGCAAGCACCTGCGTCTGGCTCGCTGCGGCCCACTGTGTAAAGAGCCGCTCCTGCCCTCGCTGCAGACAGATTGCAACGGTTGGCTCAGAACAGAACTTTGGCTCAAGGGGAACAAGGAATATATAAAAAAAGATAACAGAGGAAAGAAGATGGTGGGAAATAAACCATAAGTCAACCAGTAACAGAATGAGGAAGTATAGTACAGCATTTTCAGTCTGGTGGAGAACATATACATACAATTTAGTATTTTGTAGACTTTTCCATCACGTCAATTATGAACACACTCGTCTTGCATACTTTCACTCTACTGGTGTGTGGACGTGTGAGAAGTAGAATAAAAGACCTATGGGGGGGGTGGGAAGCGAGGTGGATGTGTGCAGAGAGGGGGAGGGATCATAACAGTTGTGTGTGTGTGGGGAAGAGGGAGCATAAAGGGTGTGAGTGTGTGTGAATGCATGTGTAACTGGGGACAAGAATAACAGGTGTGTGTGTGTGTGTGATGAGGAGCATAACAGATATGTGTGTGGGGAGGAGGAGAGGATGACATGTGTGTGTGTGTGAGGGGGGGAGTAAAAAGGTGTGTCTGAAGGGGAAGGGGGGTAGTTTGATAAGTGTGTGGTGGAGCATAATAACTGTGTGTGTGTGTGTGTGTGTGAGTGTGTTTTTGGGGACAAGATTAAAGTGACATGTGTGTGTGGTGGAGAGGTTGGGTGGAAGAGTATAAAAATTGTGTGTGAGGGGGAGAGGGTTGAAAAATAAAGGTGTGTGTGTGTGGAGGAAGGGGAAAGAACGTGAGGTGCGGGGGCTTACTGGGTCTGGTCGGGGGCTTGTCAGACTCCTCCAGCTGCCTCAGTTCCACCTCCACCTTGCTCACCAACTTGTACTTGTGCTGCATCATCTTCATTATCTTCTTGATGAACCCAACGTAGTCTGAAGAGAAGGCCATCATTAGAGCAGTCCTATTTACTGGATAATTGTGGAAAACTTAATCTATGTAAAAGTTGAATCCCAAAAGGCCATGTTAGGTTCAGAAGAGGAATATATGCAAGCCCCTAAATAGTAGTAGTAGTAATAGTAGTAGTAGTAGCTGAAGAGAAGGCCATCATTAGAGCAGTCCTATTTACTGGATAATTGTGGAAAACTTGATCTATATAAATGAAACCCACAAGGCCATGTTAGGTTCAACAGAGGAATATATGCAAACCCCTAAATGGTAGTAGTAGTAGTAGTAGTAGTTGTAACTCCATATGCATGTAGTCCAAAAAGAAGTTAACCCTCTAGACTTAGCCTCAGAAATACATTAAAAATCGACATTTAAGCGAGGCAGCATGAATTCGTGCCAGATAGAAACAAACAAAATAATAGATAAATGCTAAACTAAATATTGATGATAATGAAATGGTTTGTGTGAGTAATGATTTTTTCTCATTATTCTCGCTTAGAGGGACCATTAGCAAACATGATCCCCGCTGCTACTGGGTAAAGCAAGGCTACATGAATAAATAGATAAAAATACTCCATATGAGTGTACATGAACAGATAAGTAATTGTAAACTCCAAAGTATAATAAGAGGAAAGAAAAAAAAGAGGCCAAAAGTCTATATTTACAAAGATTGATTGATTGATTGATTGATTGATTGATAGTTTATTGTTGCAAAGTTTTACAGTTTATTCCCTTCTAAATCTATTTCAAGACTCTGATTGTAAACTTTAATCAGTCTATTTTTGCATAGTTGTATATTTTTAAGAGCAATACTACTACATTAACAAGGTCGAGATATTTCGAATTGAATTATTAGGATGAGAGAGAGAGAGAGAGAGAGAGAGAGAGAGAGACACACACATATATAATCATTAAGCTGTCTTCTGTTTGAGTGTATAATTATGTATCTCGATTTTGTTCTCGTTCGTTTACTTGCCCTGTTCTTTATATATGCCAATGGAGAAAGAGAGAGAGAGAGAGAGAGAGATTCCAATCACCCACCCCGAGGAAACTCCAATGGCGCCACCAGCTCCTTGAAGAACTCCTGCGCGCTCCTCATCCGCTCCTTCTCCGGCACGCAGCTCTGGAACCAAAACCGCAGCTGTCGGCTCTCCTGCGTGTGCTTCTGCGTCTGCGCGTTCACCAGGAAGACCTTGAACTCCAGCTGCAGGTGTGCGGGCGTGTCCTCCACTTCTTCTGACGGAAAGGGAACGATATTGAACGCCAAACGTGTGAGGCGAATTTGAACCAACTATTTTTCGCGGGCTACGGTGTTTATCGTAGCAACATCTGTACTGTATAGTGCCCCAAATGTGTTCCTATCAACTCTAGCGTTCAAAAACTTCACTAACCCCCCTGAAACGAAATGGAATGACGCCAAACTTGTACGAGGCAAATTTGAACCGATCCTTCATCTTCGTTTGCTGTATTGTCATAAAAACACCCGTCTATAGCGTCCCAAATGTGTTCCTATCAACTCTAGCGTTCCTAAACTTCACTATTCCCCCCAAAACGAAATAGAATGACACCAAACATGTATGAGGCAAATTTGAATCGGCTATTCTTTTTCGTTTGCTGTACTGTCATAATAACACCCGTCTAGCGCAAGTATTCTTATCAACTCCAGCGTTCAAAAACTTCACTAATCTCACTAAAACGAAATGGAATGACGCTAAACTTGTATGAGGCAAATTTGAACCGACCATCCTTTTTCATCTGCAGTGCACTTCATACTAACAAACGTCTATAGCGTCCCAAAAGTATTCTTATCAACTTTAGCGTTCCAAAAAATTTCTAATTACCCTAAAAGTAAATGGAATGACGCCAAACTTGTACGAGGCAAATTTGAACCAACTACTCTTCTTCGTTTGCTGTACGGTCATAATAACACCCGTCTATACCGTCCCAAAAGTATTCTTATCAACTCCAGCGTTCAAAAACTTCACTAATCTCACTAAAACGAAATGGAATGACGCTAAACTTGTATGAGGCAAATTTGAACCGACTATTCTTTTTCGTCTGCAGTGCACTTCATACTAACAAACGTCTATAATGTCCCAAATGTATTCCCATCAACTCCAGCGTTCCAAAACTTTTCTAATCCCGCTAAAACGAAATAGAATGACGCCAAACTTGTTCGAGGCAAATTTGAACCGACTATTCTTCTTCGTTTGTTGTACGGTCATAATTTAGGAGCAGCGAGTAGCGGGCTTTTTTTATTCTTGTTTCCTTTTTTTGTGTCTTTGAGCTGTCTCCTTTGTTGGAAAAAATAATAATAATAATAACATCACCCGTCTATGATGTCTCAAATATATTCCTGTAGTCTTTAAATGTCCCAAACCTCCTCTAGTTCCCTCCTCTAGAAAAAAAGTGGTATAAATATGACGTAATGAAAACAGGGGATCAAGAGCATACACATACCAGTCACAGCTTCCCCACCTTGCCGCGTCTCCTTGTTGATGATGATGCCGGAGTGCTGGCCGCCCCCCACATGCACGTTGCCCTCCTGCGCCGCCACCTTGCGACGCTCCACCATGATGGTCGTCGAGTTGGCCGTCTTGCCCCGCGGCGTCATCACGATCCGCTCTGGTCAGGGGAGGAGGAGGAACGTAAGACGGAGAGGCTGGGTTAGGAGGGTGTCTGCGTGTGTTTGGGTGTGTTCAGGAGTGCCTGCGTGTGTGTGTTTGCGTGTGTCTGACAGAGACTGTGTGTATTTGCGAGTGCCTGCGTGTGTGCGTAGGAGGGTCGTGAGAGGAGTTGGATTTGCGAGTGCCTGCGAGTGTTTGCGAGTGTCTGCGTGTGTTTGCAAATGCCTGCGTGTGCCTGTGTGTGCCCGTGTATGTTTGAATGTGTTTGTATGTGTCTGCGTGTGTTTGCAAGTGCCTGCGTGTGCCTGTGTGTGCCCGTGTATGTTTGAATGTGTTTGTATGTGTCTGCGTGTGTTTGCAAGTGCCTGCGTGTGCCTGTGTGTGCCCGTGTATGTTTGAATGTGTTTGTATGTGTCTGCGTGTGTTTGTGAGTGCCTGCGAGTGTTTGTGAGTGTCAGCGTGTGTTTGTGAGTGGCTGTGTGTTTCATCTGTGCCGATTTTTATTATTATTTCTTTTATTTATATTTGTATTTCTATAAGTAGTTGGTCGTCACGATTTGTTTTGGCCAATGGGAGGACCAACCGATGGAAGATTAAGGTCAGTGTGTGTTTCCGTGTGTTTGCGTGCATGTGTTGTGTATTTGCGTGATGTGCCTTTCTTTATTTTTTACTAACAATGTATCGTATAAAAGTACTCATCACGATCCGTTTTTGGTCAACAGGAGGGAGGACCGTTGGAGGATTGAGGTCAGTGTGTCTGCGTGTGTCTACGGCCCATATTTTTTAACGTATCGGGCTTCCATTAAGACTTTCCAAGGAGAGAAAAGTTTGGAATGTTTCGTTTAGTCGGCGCAACCTCCGTGGTCATATGGAGGAAGAATTATAGGAGAGAGAGAAGATTAACCGGGTTTTCATGGATGCTTTTTTTTTCCCCACGTTCAAGGTGTAGATGTCGTGTAAAACTATCACTAGAATCACAAAACAGGCCATGGAAATCCCAGCAACTTGTACGAGAGGCTTTTTCAAAGATGCGAACTGAGGCGACGATGCATTTAGAAATAAGGTTGGTATTTTCAGACGCTTCCTCCTCTCACATCACCTACTTCCAAAGGCCAAAAAGGAGATCAGTCGGGTTGTATTGAGTGTCTTTTTAGGTTCATGGTACAGAGGAAGGGTCACACTACCACCAAGGTCAAAGAACTACTACTGGAAATGCCCACAACTCCTACGAAAGCCTTGTCAAATGAGTGTTCTTGAGAGATGAAATGGATTATAAAACGACCCTCAGTGTTTGCGTGCATGTTTCAACGGTACCGGAATGAAGGTATCTATATCGGCACCTTCGAAAACAGACCGCCTATTCTTAAACACTCCGGCGCCCCAGCACACATATTTGACAAGGCTTTCGTAGGAGTTTTGGGCATTTCCAGAAGTAGTTTTCATGACCCTGGTGGTATTTTGACCCTTCCTCTGTACCGTGAACCTGAAGAATCACTCATTTGAACCCGATTGATTCTCTCTTTAACCTTTAGAAATAGTTGATATGGGAAGCGAAAGTGTCTTGTAATACCAGTGAAGGTATCTATATCGTCACCTTCGTAAACAGACCGTCCAAGTCATTATTATTTTCTACTTTAGAGGAAATCAGAAAAGAACGATCATATTCTCATTTGGCTTAAGGTTTAGGCAGAAATGAAGAGGCCAATTCTAGGACACTCAACCCCTGAATGTCGAAGGGAACTATACAAAAATGGGCGTCACATGTTGAAAATTGATGTAGACAAAAACAAGGAAATCGTTGAAAAATGACTTAGGCGATTATTTTATGAGGGTGACGATATTCTTTTTATATTTCTTATGTATGAAGTTTAGTCAGTCATCCCCATCCACTCTGACCAAAGGAAAGGTAGAGAGAGGATCTGAACGAAATAATAATGAAGTAAAAATAAAAATTTGATCTCGAGTGTCAAATCTGAAGAACACAACGCTACTACAAATGATATTTTCTTTATACGTTGATGCAATAATTATGTCGGAATAAAAAGTGACAGATCGTGACGAGGCAGAAGTAAATG
>NC_066560.1:5266504-5271504 GCF_024679095.1 Eriocheir sinensis
ACACACACACACACACACACACACACACACACACACACACACACACACACACACACACACACACACACACACACACACACGCATACATAAACACGAACACATGAATGAGGGAATCACGGAATGTTGCAAGGACAGTGTGGGTGTGTTTGTGTGTGTGTGTGTGTGTGTGTGTGTGTGTGTGTGTGTGTGTGTGTGTGTGTAACAGGAATGCAGAGTGGAACTTTCCTGTCGTGGCTACGCATACAAGAAAAATATAATAATAATACGAGTTTATTTTCCAGTAAAGTTTATTCTCAACTCTACTCTGAAGGACAACTAGAAGAGGGAAAAGAAAAAAAAAAGAAGAGAAATATGAAGAAAAAGAGGGAGAAGAGGAAAAAGATACGAAGCAAAAGGAGAAAAAAAGTGACAATGAAAAGGAGAAAAAAATATTAAAAAGACAAAGAAGAAAACATAACACACAAACACTAAAAAGAAGAGAAAGTAATATGAAGAAAACAGAAAAGGAATAATAACAACATCAACAACAATAACAATAGCAAAAACAACACAACCATCACCACCACAAACCAAAGTAAGAGCCCGAAAGCTAAACAAGTAAGTAAAACAAACGAAAATAAAGAAAATAAAAAAGAACGCAAAAACAGAACCGAGCCATTACTCCCGACACTCCCCAATGCTCGAGTGGCTGCCAAAATCATTACTTCCTCCTCCTGCGCCACAGCCCGTCAGCCAAGCACACCAACACACCGTCAGCCAAGCACACCAACACACCGCCCGTCAGCCAAGCACACCAACACACCGTCAGCCAAGCACACCAACACACCGCCCGTCAGTCAGTCACACCAACACACCGCCCGTCAGTCACACCAACACACCGCCAGTCAGTCACACCAACACACCGCCAGTCAAGCACACCAACACACCGCCAGTCAGTCACACCAACACACCGCCAGTCAGTCACACCAACACACCGCCAGTCAGTCACACCAACACACCGCCAGTCAGTCACACCAACACACCGCCAGTCAGTCACACCAACACACCGCCAGTCAAGCACACCAACACACCGTCAGCCAAGCACACCAACACACCGCCAGTCAGTCACACCAACACACCGTCAGCCAAGCACACCAACACACCGACAGGCAAGCACACCAACACACCGCCAGTCAGTCACACCAACACACCGCCAGTCAGTCACACCAACACACCGTCAGCCAAGCACACCAACACACCGCCCGTCAGTCACACCAACACACCGCCAGTCAGTCACACCAACACACCGCCAGTCAGTCACACCAACACACCGCCAGTCAGTCAGTCACACCAACACACCGCCCGTCAGTCAGTCACACCAACACACCGCCAGTCAAGCACACCAACACACCGTCAGCCAAGCACACCAACACACCGTCAGCCAAGCACACCAACACACCGCCAGTCAGTCACACCAACACACCGCCAGTCAGTCACACCAACACACCGTCAGCCAAGCACACCAACACACCGCCAGTCAAGCACACCAACACACCGTCAGCCAAGCACACCAACACACCGCCAGTCAAGCACACCAACACACCGTCAGCCAAGCACACCAACACACCGCCAGTCAGTCACACCAACACACCGTCAGCCAAGCACACCAACACACCGCCCGTCAGTCACACCAACACACCGTCAGCCAAGCACACCAACACACCGCCAGTCAAGCACACCAACACACCGTCAGCCACACCAACACACCGCCAGTCAAGCACACCAACACACCGTCAGCCAAGCACACCAACACACCGCCAGTCAGTCACACCAACACACCGCCAGTCAGTCACACCAACACACCGCCAGTCAGTCACACCAACACACCGCCAGCCAAGCACACCAACACACCGCCCGTCAGTCACACCAACACACCGCCCGTCAGTCACACCAACACAGTCACACCAACACACCGCCAGCCAAGCACACCAACACACCGCCCGTCAGTCACACCAACACACCGCCCGTCAGTCACACCAACACACCGCCAGCCAAGCACACCAACACACCGCCCGTCAGTCACACCAACACACCGCCAGCCAAGCACACCAACACACCGCCCGTCAGTCACACCAACACACCGCCAGCCAAGCACACCAACACACCGCCAGTCAGTCACACCAACACACCGCCCGTCAGTCACACCAACACACCGCCAGTCAGTCACACCAACACACCGCCCGTCAGTCACACCAACACACCGCCAGTCAGTCACACCAACACACCGCCAGCCAAGCACACCAACACACCGCCAGTCAGTCAGTCACACCAACACACCGCCAGTCAGTCACACCAACACACCGCCCGTCAGCCAAGCACACCAACACACCGCCCGTCAGCCAAGCACACCAACACACCGCCCGTCAGTCAAGCACACCAACACACCGCCAGCCAAGCACACCAACACACCGCCCGTCAGCCAAGCACACCAACACACCGCCCGTCAGCCAAGCACACCAACACACCGCCCGTCAGCCAAGCACACCAACACACCGCCAGCCAAGCACACCAACACACCGCCCGTCAGCCAAGCACACCAACACACCGCCAGTCAGCCAAGCACACCAACACACCGCCCGTCAGCCAAGCACACCAACACACCGCCCGTCAGTCAGATAGCGAGGAAGACGAGGCGTGGACATGTTCCGGTAGAGGGTTAGACATAGATGGATGGATAGATAGATAAATAGGCCTATATAAAGAGAGCTGTGGATAGATAGATATAGGCGTGGATGACATGCTAAGGGTAGAGGGACAGATATATGGATGGATAAATAGATAAAAAAGATAGATAGATAGATAGGTAAGGAGGATATGCTATGATAAAAGAACAAGTAGACAAAGATAGATAAATAAAGACAGATATATAGATAAATAGAAAGGCGTGGGTGACATACTACGATAGAGGGACACATATAGACACAAAGATAGATAGACAGATAGATAAGGACCACAAAAAAATACACTCACACAACGTTAAAATCTGGTATAAGAAAATAAATTGTTCAGAAATCAAAGTGAACATTATTTAAAGGAGAAAATAATGCAAATAAAATAAAATGTCAGAGTGGGTAATTAGGCAGCCTGGTAGATATGTGAGGAGTAGATACGCAGGTCTCTCTCTCTCTCTCTCTCTGCACTATTAAGTCTCATTACAAACATCAAAAGCAAAATAACTACATCCCTTTACGAGAGAGAGAGAGAGAGAGAGAGAGAGAGAGAGAGAGAGAGAGAGAGAGAGAGAGAGAGAGAGAGAGAGAGAGAGAGAGAGAGAGAGAGAGAGAGAGAGAGAGAGAGAGAGAGAGAGAGAGTAATAAGGTTAATGGAGTTTTTACACATAACAAGTTAATGGACGTACTTGACAAGACATTACCCGGAAAATTAATAACTACTACTATCACTACTACTACTACTACTACTACATCTACTACTACTCCTACTACTCCTACACTTAACATTCATTTCTCTGCATATTTTCATTCATAACATCAACATCCTTTTCTCTTCCTCTTCCTCCTCCTCCTACTCTACGCACTTATCCTAATCCTTGGCCCGGTATGAGGCCCTTATGAAACAATTCCTCACCCCCCCCTGCTCTCTCTCTCTCTCTCTCTCTCTCTCTCTCTCTCTCTCTCTCTCTCTCTCTCTCTCTCTCTCTCTCAGCCCCAAGTCTTGTTTACTAATACGAAAACCGACTCCTTCCCATTATGAACCTTCGCCGCTGCTCCAGGTAACAGTATCTCACCTGCGGCTCGGGCGGAGGTACGCTAATGACATGCAGGTGTTGGTATTGGATGTGATGTTGATGGTGAAGGTATTAAAGGAGGGATGGAAGGGAGGGAGGAAGGATGGAAGGATGCAAGAATGGAAGGAAGGGCGCGAGAAAGGAAGGAAGGAAGGAGAGAAGGAAGGAAGAAGGGAACGCATGGATGGATGGAAGGCAGGAAGGAAGGGAGCGAGAAAGGAAGGAAGGACAGAAGGAAGAGTTAGGAGAAAAGGAAGGAAGAAAGGAATGCATGGATGGATGGAATGCAGGAAGGAAGGGAGCAAGAAAGGAAGGAACGAAGAAGAGAAGAAAGAAAGATTGGAGAAAAGGAAGGTAGAAGGGTAATAAAGATAGATAGAGCGAAAGAAAGGAAATATATACTTAGGTAAACAAATAAACAGATAAATGAATAGACAGAAACAAAGAGGGAGAGGCAGCAACCATCACGAAGACTAGAACTGAGACTAAAGGCGAAAGATATCCTACCGACGCAAACAAACAAACACACATAAAGACTTGGACAGATCACAGCATGCGTAGAAATGATAACACAAAACACTGACAACCAAAGTATCAGAGTGGCAACCAGGAAAGTGTATAGGAAGATATGAAGAGAAAGGAAGGAAGGGACGAGGGAAAGAAGGAACGAAGGAGAGGAAGGGCAAACAGAGAACCAGACAGAGAAACGAAGGAAGAGAAGAGCAATGGACAGAGAGGGATGAGTATATGAGCATTACAATTGGAAGACGTTAGGAAAGGCCTTTGTTCTGAAGTGGACTACGAAAGGTTGATAATGATGACGATAATGATGATGATGATGATGACACAGGATATGAGGCGAAAGGAATGTCATTTACGAGAGAGAGAGAGAGAGAGAGAGAGAGAGAGAGAGAGAGAGAGAGAGAGAGAGAGAGAGAGAGAGAGAGAGAGAGAGAGAGAGAGAGAGAGAGAGAGAGAGAGAGAGAGAGAGAGAGAGAGAGAGAGAGAGAGAGAGAGAGAGAGAGAGAGAGAGAGAGAGAGAGAGAGAGAAATAGCTTTAAAATGGCTAAGCTTGAGAGCAAACTTCGGTATCGAGGGAACACGGAGTTGCATGACTGTGAAGAGAGAGAGAGAGAGAGAGAGAGAGAGAGAGAGACAGCGAGAGAGAGAGAGAGAGAGAGAGAGAGAGATGGGTATGAAGGTGGGGGGGGAGCCA
>NC_066560.1:5279004-5289004 GCF_024679095.1 Eriocheir sinensis
AAAAATCTGTTTAAAAATTCATGTGCCTGTCGGTGTGCGTGCGTGCGTGCGTGCGTGCGTGTGTGTGTGTGTGTGTGTGTGTGTGTGTGTGTGTGTGTGTGTGTGTGTGTGTGTGTGTTCCTTGTCGGCTTACAGCAAACCAGAAAAAAATATATATACCAAGTCACAAGTCGAGAGAGAGAGAGAGAGAGAGAGAGAGAGAGAGAGAGAGAGAGAGAGAGAGAGAGAGAGAGAGAGAGAGAGAGAGAGAGAGAGAGAGAGAGGGGATGAGAAAAGATACAGTGACAGGGTAGGATCACGCCCCTCCTCTTCTTCCTCCTCCTCCTCCTCTCCTCCTCGCCTCTTCCAAGCACTCCCCTCCTCCCCTTCTCCCCTCTCTGAGCCTAAAGGGGAGAAGACGCGCCGGGAATGAGGGAAAGAATGTGTGGGAGGAGGAGGAGGACGAGGAGGGGAGAGGAGAGAGGGGAAGAGAGGGAGGAGGGGAGGGAGAATGGGAAGATGATGTAGGAGGTGAGAAGGTGAGGGGAGCGAACTCAAGGAGATGAGGGGATAGGGGAAGGAAGGAAGGGGAGATGAGATGAGAGGAAAGGAGGGGAGGGGAGGGAAGATTAGAGGGAGGGGGAGGGGGAGAGGGAAGTAAGGAATGGTGAGATTAAGAGAGGGTGGGCAGGGAAGGGGGGAAAGGGGGAAGGGGTTATGTGAAGGGGAAGGGAAGGGGAGATGAGAGGAAAGGAGGGGAGGAGAGAGGGAAGGGGAAAGGAAAGGAAGGAATGGAAGGGAAGGGGAGTGAGGGGAAAGGGTTATATGAAGGGAAAGGGAAGGGGAGGGGTAGAAGAAGGAAGAGGAGGTGAGGGAATGGAGAAGTAAGAGGAAAAGGATGAAGAAATGGGGGAAGAAGTGAGGGAAGAGAAGAGAAGGGAAGGGAAGGAGAAGAGGAGAAGGTATAAAGGGAGGGAAAGGGAGGGGAAAGGGAAGGTTAGGGAAGGACAAGGGAAGAAAGGAATGTAAAGGGAAAAAAAGATGGAAAGTGGAATAAGGGAAGGAGGGAAGAGGAGGAGGAGGAGATAGGAGAGATGGAGGAAAGGTGATAAGGAGGAGGAGGAGGAGGAGGAGGAGGAGGAATAGGTTTTGAAAGGAAATAGAATGTGGGAGGAAGAATGTGGAAGAGAGAGAGAGAGAGAGAGAGAGAGAGAGAGAGAGAGAGAGAGAGAGAGAGAGAGAGAGAGAGAGAGAGAGAGAGACAGAGAGTGTGTGGGAGGAAAAGTTCAAGTGGGAGGAGAGAAAACGTGTGTGTGTGTGTGTGTGTGTGTGTGTGTGTGTGTGTGTGTGTGTGTGTGTGTGTGTGTGTGTCAGTCAGTCTTATGTATCTCTCCATCTCACTTTAGGAGCTATTTTTATCACGAGAGAGAGAGAGAGAGAGAGAGAGAGAGAGAGAGAGAGAGAGAGAGAGAGAGAGAGAGAGAGAGAGAGAGACACTTCTTGCCTCCGACTCTCCTCTCGCCATTTTAACTTCATCCGTAAGTTTAAAGTTCCGAGTTCATGTGAGAAAAAGTTTAAAGGGACGGAGGAATAAAATAAAATAAATAAATAAAAACAAAAACAAAAATAACAATAATATATTTTTGGCCACTCCTCTCAACTATATTCAGAAGCAGTAAGTAGCGGGCTTTTTTTTCATTATTATTATTTTTTTTTTTTACGCCCTTGAACTGTCTCCTCTGCTGTAAAAAAAAAAATAATAATAATAATAATAAATAAAAGCCAAATTTGAGTCTTATCCATTCAGTTCATATTAATCTTTTTTTTTTCTACCCAGTTCACTAATTACACAGCGCTCACCTTTACTAAGCATGTGTGTGTGTGTGTGTGTGTGTGTGTGTGTGTGTGTGTGTGTGTGTGTGTGTGTGTGTAATCAAATTGTAATCGTTCTTAATCATATTCTATAGAGTTGAGGTATTGCTATATGGGGTCAGTAAGCCTATTTATCTATCTATCTATCAATTAATCTATCTATCTATCTACTTATATATCCATCGATCTATCTATCTATCATATTTTCCATCTATTAACATACGTCTCTATCTATTTTTAACCTGTCAGTTCATCTGTCTCTCTATCTATTCTATTTTCAATCTATCTACCTACTTTATCCATCTATATAATTTACTTATATACAAATATACATACATACATATACCTACATACAAATATATCTGCATAATTTTGTCTGTCTATATATCTATCAATCTCTGTATCTAGCTAAGTATCTATCAATCGTATCTTTTTTTATTTAAACACAATATTTCTGTACAAAAAGGAGGCTCAAAATGACACTTTTTAGGTATAACTATTTCAAGAGCCTGTGTATGGAGCAAAATTAAATGTCCACTGTTGCACACACGTAAAACACACAAATATAAAATACAAGAATGATACAGAACATGGAAAAACAATTTGTATTAGCGTCACTTTGTTGCTTCACGTTTGTACCACTAGCGCACTTGGGTATTCCTCAAGCCACCCATGAGCAGGCTTTCTGTTTTTCATTGTCCTATATTTCCCCAAAGGATAAGTATAAAGCGTTAAGTATAAGTATTAGTATAAGTAAAAGTGTAGCGGATTTGATTCCATCCCAAAGGTGCCTTGATTCACCCTCTCCGTTTTCTATACCGTTAAGATTGTCACGCGTCCTTTCACACACACACACACACACACACACACACACACACACACACACACACACATACACACATGCATGCAACTCATTAACATAGAGGGTGCAGATGTCAGCACACACACACACACACACACACACACACACACACACACACACACACACACACACACACACACACACTCACACCTGCTTAATCAACTCGAGGTATTTACAGCTCACCTGCAGGAATTGATTAGTATGATATCACACCATTCCTCCCCCCTTCTTCCTCCTCCTCCTCTTCCTCTCTTTCCTCTCTATCTCTCCTCCTCTTCCTCCCACTCTTTTCCTATTTCTTTCTCTTTATCGAACTCGTGGTCCTCCTCCTCCTATTCTTTGTCTTATTCATATTCCTTCTCTTTATCTAATGTTCTCTTTCCTCCTCCTTTATCTTCTTTTTCCTATTCCTCGTTCTTCCCCTCCTCCTCCTCCCTCTCCTCCATTTCCTACTTCATCCTCCTCATGTTTTAGTTCTTGTTTCTTCTTGTCTCTCCTTCATCAATAATTTCCTCCTTCGCCTCCTCTTCCTCCTCCTCCTCCTCCTCTTATCTGTCTTCCTCCTCCCCCTCCTCTTCTTCGCATGCTAACTGAATAATTCTTTTACTTCCTTGTTTTTTTTTTGCTTCGTCTATTGACCAAAATATTACCATTTCACCACCACCACGACCCCTACCACCACCACCACCACCACCATTACCACCACCGCCACTATCACCACCACCACCACCACCACCATCACCACCACTACCACAACTACCACCACCACCACCACTACCACCATCACCATCACTATCACCTCCATCACTGTCACTCCCTTCGCATGACCCCGTTCACCTCCACCACAATCATCCCTCCACCACCACCACCACCACCACCACAAACAACAGCAGCAAAAAACATCAACGACAACAACAACGTGACCTGAAAAAGTTAATTAGCTTCCGTAAACTTAATTAGTGGAAGGAGTAAACCGAAAACCTGACCCGGGGGAGAGAGAGAGAGAGAGAGAGAGAGAGAGAGAGAGAGAGAGAGAGAGAGAGAGAGAGAAAGGTAAGAAAAATATAAAGACGTTTAATGAGTCTGTAATTAAAACCTGGATATGTAATTATGTCTCTCTCTCGTTAAAAGGATGGTGAATAATGATGAGGAGGCAAAAGAGGAGACAGCTAGGTTCATCATCATCATCATCATCATCATCATCACCACCACCACCACCACCATTATTTTAAGCAATAGGAAGAAGAAGAAGAAGAAGAAGAAGAAGAACAGCAACAACAACAACAAAAAAAAAACTACATCAAGAACAAGATTAGAAGAACAAGAAAATGAAAATAAAAAGAACAAGAAAATGAAAATAAAAAGAACAAGGAAATGAAAATAACAAGAACAAGAAAATGAAAATAACAAAAACAAGAAAATGAAAATAACAAGAACAAGAAAATGAAAATAAGAAGAACAAGAAAATGAAAATAACAAGAACAAGAAAATGAAAATAAGAACAAGAAAATGAAAATAACAAGAACAAGAAAATAAAAGAACAAGAAAATGAAAATAACAAGAACAAGAAAATTAAAATAAAAGAACAAGAAAATGAAAATAAGAAGAACAAGAAAATGAAAATAAAAGAACAAGAAAATGAAAATAACAAGAACAAGAAAATGAAAATAAAAGAACAAGAAAATGAAAATAACAAGAACAAGAAAATGAAAATAAAACAAGAAGAAAATGAAAATAACAAGAACAAGAAAATGAAAATAACAAGAACAAGAAAATGAAAATAACAAGAACAAGAAAATGAAAATAAGAAGAAAATGAAAATAACAAGAACAAGAAAATGAAAATAACAAGAACAAGAAAATGAAAATAAAAGAACAAGAAAATGAAAATAACAAGAACAAGAAAATGAAAATAAAAGAACAAGAAAATGAAAATAACAAGAACAAGAAAATGAAAATAACAAGAACAAGAAAATGAAAATAACAAGAACAAGAAAATGAAAATAACAAGAACAAGAAAATGAAAATAACAAGAACAAGAAAATGAAAATAAAAGAACAAGAAAATGAAAATAACAAGAACAAGAAAATGAAAATAAAAGAACAAGAAAATGAAAATAACAAGAACAAGAAAATGAAAATAAAAGAACAAGAACATGAAAATAAAAGAACAAGAAAATGAAAATAACAAGAACAAGGAAATGAAAATAACAAGAACAAGGAAATGAAAATAAAAGAACAAGGAAATGAAAATAACAAGAACAAGAAAACGAAAACAAACAAACAAGAAAAGAAGAACAAAACAGAACAAGAACATTACTATCAGCACCACCACCAGCATCCCAACCACCTCCACCACAGCCGCTAAGAAATCCACCACCACCACCACCACCTTACATCATCATCACCACCACCACCACCACCACTATCACCTCCATCGCCAAGTGGTTCATAATCTCGGTTTCAATACAGCCACTCGAGACGCTCACTCCCATTTCGAACCACTGAACCTCGGCTCTCTCCATCATCCAGCTGAGAGAGAGAGAGAGAGAGAGAGAGAGAGAGAGAGAGAGAGAGAGAGAGAGAGAGAGAGAGAGAGAGAGAGAGAGAGAGAGAGAGAGCAATAAATAAACTCGTAATTGTGAGCTCGTAAATCTTTGCACGAGAGAGAGAGAGAGAGAGAGAGAGAGAGAGAGAGAGAGAGAGAGAGAGAGAGAGAGAGAGAGAGAGAAAGCCCGTTCTTCCAGTATTGGGACTGACGTCATTTACTGGAGGGAGGGAGGGAGGGAGGAGGGCATGAGTAAGAGAGAGCGGGAGGGAGAAGGAAGAGGGGTGAGGGGGGATGGAGGAAGAGGAGGATGGAGGAAGAGGAGGATGGAGGAAGAGGGAGGAGTGGGGGATGGAGGAAGAGGGGAAGGGAGGAAGAGGGAGAGGGAGGAGGGGGGGATGGAGGAAGAGGAGAGAGAGTGAGGAAGAGGAGGAGGGAGGAAGAGGGAGGAGGGGGATGGAGGAAGAGGAGGAAGGTATGACTCAGGTGCCGGGTTTCTCTCTTCTTCTCTCTCTCTCTCTCTCTCATAATCTCCCTGAGAGCCTAAACACTCAATTAGCACATGCGGATCCAATGAGAGAGAGAGAGAGAGAGAGAGAGAGAGAGAGAGAGAGAGAGAGAGAGAGAGAGAGAGAGAGAGAGAGTAATAATATATACATAACAAAAATAAAATAGAGAGAGAAAGACAAGATCAACCTTTCAAACCTACACTCTCTAGAAAGGCGAAGGTTGCGAGGAGACTTGATCAAAGTCTATAAGTGGATGAAGGGCTTTAATAAAGGGGATGTCAATAAGATTTTGATAGTAAAAGAACCAGGTAGGACGCGTAGCAATGGTTTTAAGTTAGACAAATTCAGATTCAACAAAGACATAGGCAAGAATTGGTTCACCAATAGAGTGGTAGATGAATGGAACAGGCTTGGGAGTCATGTTGTGGGCGCCAACACCATAGATACATTCAAGAAGAGGTTAGATAAAGCCATGGATGGTGAGGTAAGGTGGGGTTGAGTGTACAGGAGCTGCCTTGTATAGCCCAACCGGCCTCTTGCAGACTCCTTACGTTCTTATGTTCTTATGTTCTCTCCTCTCCTTCTCTTTTCCCTTTCTTTCTTTCTCCTCTCCTTCTTCCTCTTCTCTTTATCTTTCCTCCTCTCCTTCCCTCCCTTCCATTCCAATTCCATTTCCCTTTCCTCTCCCTTCTCCTTACCTTCCTTTCCCCTTCCTTCTCTTCCCTATACCATTCTCCTTCCCTTACTTCTCCTTTCCCCTTCCTTCTCTTTCCTTCCTTTCCCTTTCCCTTCCTTACCTACCCTTCCTTTCCCCTCCCGTCCCTTCCCTTCTCTCCCCTTCCTTCTCTTCCTTCCCTTCCTTCTCCTTCTTTTCCTTTCTCCTTCCCTCCCCTCCCCACCCTTCCCTTCCCTTCTCTCCCCTTCCCTTCCCTGTCATCACTAAACAACATATATCACCCCAATTCACCATTTACTCACCCCATCCCCTCCTCCCTCCCCCTTCCTCCTCCCCTCTAACCACCCACATACTCCCATTCATCCCAGCATCCCTTATTTAACTCTTACATCTCCATTCACCCATCACCCATTCATCCGTCCTTCCCTTATTCCCTTATTCATCCTTTTCTCCATTCCTCCCTCGCTTTATTCATGTATTCTTTATCTTCCTTTTATTTCCATTCGTTCGTCTTTCTATTGCTTTTATTCTCTCATTTATCATTCTCTCTATTTCTCCTTCTCTTTACTCATTTATTTATTCTTTCTTCCTCTTCCCATTCGTTCTTCTTTTCTTTCCATTTTCTCTGTTCCTCCATTCCTCTTCCTTCCATAACTATTTCGCCCTTTTTTCCCATTTTCTCTCTATTCCCCCATTCTTCTTTTCTTTCCCTTCCTCCCTCCTTCTACTCAGTTATTCTTTCCCCTCCTTCCAAAAACAATTCCACCCTTTTTCCACCCACACCCTTACACACCCACCCACCAGCACCCTTACACATCTACACACCCACGCCCACCCACACCCACACCCACACCCACGAAGCTAGACACGTATTCACAGAGGCATTTCTTCGTCCATTTCCACACAGCCGCGTCAGGCCAGAAAGTAAGGTCAGTATTATAAGGCTTTCGCTTCTCACATCAACTATTTATAAAGGTCAAAGAGGGGGTTAGTCGGGTTCTAATGAGTGTTTCTTCAGGTTCACGGTACAGAAGAAGGGCCAAACTTCCACCAGGGTCATAAAACTACTCCTGGTAATGCCCACAACTCCTACGAAAGCCTTGTCCAATATGTGTTCTTGGGCGGCGAAATGTCTTATCATACGACCTTTAGAAACGATTTCACAGTCCAACACAGTGTCTTCGTAACAGCCCGAACCAAACTATAGAATCCCATACAATCCAAAATGGTGAGGTCTTCGATGCCACACTAAATACACAAGACTTTTCCTGTATAGTTTCATCAGATTAGTGAACTTAAATATAAACACCAGATACTATACAAGGGAATTTCGAAGGCTCTGGTATTGGTTTGGGAGCTTACTAACCAATCATGGGGAACTGTGAAACTGGCCCAGAGAGGAGGAGGAGGATAAGAGAGAGGATAGAAAACAAAATCTTATGAACAGAAGGAATCCACAAGAGGCCGGAGATCTTACACAGCTTTTTCTGTTTAACTATATGAAAAAAATAACTACACTGTGAAACTGGCCCTTTAAGAGTTAACGGTTTTTCATGGCAATACGTTACGCCCACTTTGGCCCAGTTCTTTATGTTGCTGTTAATTCCCTTCCATTACCTTCCCTTCCCTCCGTTTTCTTTTCTTCTGTCTTCTTTTCTTCGCCTTTTTCTGCTGGTTTATTTCTCCTCCTCCTCCTCCTCCTCCTCTTCCTTTGCATTATTTTTTTTTCGTTTCCTTTATTTCTTTCTCTTCTGTTTCCTTCCCTTCTCTTTTATTTTCTTCTCTCTTTTTCCTTTTCTTTTATTCGATTTACTACTTCTCTTTCTTTCCTTTTCTTTTCTGTCTTATCTTTGTCTTTACTTCTTTCTCTTCTGTTCCCTCACCTTCCGTTTATTTTGTTTTCTCTTCTTCCTTTTCTTTTCCCTTTTCTGCTGGTCTCCTCCTCCTCTTCCTTTCCATTACTTTTTTTTTGGTTTTTACTTCTCTTTTCTACCTTTCACTTCCCTCTTCGTTTCTTCTTTTCTTCCCGTTTATTCGATTTACTACTTATTTTCCTTTCCCTTCCTTTTTCTGCCTTATTTTCTCATTATTTCTTTCTCTTTTGGTCCGTTCCCTTCCCTTCCCTTTTATTTCATTCTTTCTTTCCTTTCCCTCTACTACAACTACTATACCTACCATCAATATCAATCTCACTACCACGAACCATCATTCATCACCATTTCCACTAACAACATCATCACCGCTAAATATAAAGTCACCACCACCACCATCACCACCACCACCACCACCACACCACTTGCCAGTAAACGCCCTAAGCCTTGTAAATAAGCTGGGAATTTTGGGTATTTGAGGGCTTAGTTAGGCACTTTGCTTTTTTGAAGAGATTACACGCTATCTCTTTCTGTTCCTCTTCCTTCCTTCCTTATAATGTTCTTTCTACTGCTTCCCCTATTTCCGTTATTATTCTTTCTTTCTTACCTATCTTTTCCCTCCTTCTCTTCCTTCCTTCCCTATCATTTTTTTTCTACTCCTTCCCTTTTCCCTCTTTCTTCCTTCCTTCTCTATCATTTTCTTTCTACTCCTTCCCCTTTTACAGTTATTATTCTTTCTTTCTTCCATACCCTTTTCCCTCCTTCTCCTCTCCCTTCCTCCCTTCCCTATCATTTTTTTTCTACTCCTTCCCTTTTCCCTCTTTCTTCCTTCCTTCCCTATCATTTTCTTTCTACTCCTTCCCCTTTTTCTCCTCATTTTTGTTTCCTTCTTCCCTCTCACTCTTCCATTTTTTCCCTCCTTCTCCTTTTCCTTCCTTCCTTCCTTCCCTTTCTCCCTCACTCTTCTTTTTTTTCTCTTTCCTATCTTTTAGTAACTTAATCATGTTTTATTCTCTCCACTTTCTTCCCTTCCTTTCTCTCCCTTCTCCCTTTTATTTCCTCCTTTCTCCTCTAAACTCTCCTCTTCCCTCACTTCATCTCCCTCTCCTCCTCTTTTATTTCTGTCTATCCTCATACTTCCCCACTTCTAATCTTCCATCTATCTCTCCTCTTCTCTCCCTCTTTTTGCTCTCCTTTCTCCATTTTATTTCCTCCTTTCTCCTCTTCCCTCTCCTCTTTTCTTTCAATCTATCCTCATACTTCCCCACTTCTAATCTTCCTTCTCTCTCTCCTCTCCTCTCCTCTCCCCTAGCCTTCCCTTCCTCTCCTTTTCTTTCATTCACCTTCCGGCCTCTTGCAAACTACTTATGCTTCCTTGGGTTCTTATGGTCATTCAACTGCACCTCCTCTTCCTTCATTCCCTCCCCTCCCTCCCTCCTCTCCCTCTCTCCCTCCCTCCTTCTCTTCCTCCCTCCCTCATGGCCTACTTATCTCCACCATTACCATCGCGTTTTACAAGTTTAGCCTAACAGGTGTTTTAAGTCAATTGGTTCCACTTTAAAACGCTCTCGTCAAGTTTAACACGTTTCTCTCTCTCTCTCTCTCTCTCTCTCTCTCTCTCTCTTCGGGTGGCGATAACATGTGTAGTCTAGCTCGTAAACCTAACCTTGAGAGAGAGAGAGAGA
>NC_066560.1:5336604-5369104 GCF_024679095.1 Eriocheir sinensis
ATGAAAAAAAAAACAAATAAAAAATGAGCTTAAGGGCAGTGAAAGGCAAGACATCACACACACACACACACACCGTCAAAGTCACCTTGGCGTAATTTACTCATCAAACACAGGTAAAAAAAAAACACGTGCTTATTTTTTGCGTCCAGGTACACTTCTAATTGGCGTACCTGCTAAGATATTACCTTTCCTCCCTCTCTCCCTCCCTCCCTTCATCCCTCCACCTTCTCCTCCCTTCTGGTGCCTCTCCTCTCCCCCCCCTTCTCCTCCCTTCCTCCCTCCATCCTCCCTTACTCCCTCTTCTCTTCCCTGCACCCTATCCTCCCTTCCTCCTTCTTTCCCCTCCCCTTCCCTCTCTACATCGAATGGGTTTAAGGGGGGCGGCTACGGGGTATTTTTCGAGGAGTAAATTTAAAATCGGGTAAGTAGAGGTTTTAAGCTCAAAAGGCCCTTGAAAGGGTAAATTGCCGTGTGGTGGAGTTTGTTTTCATAAAATTAAAACAGGGCAGTGGATTAGCTGAGCTCAACAAATATGGCATCCGACACAAGAACTCCATCACAATATTTTCTCAGGAGCTCTCATGGGCAACCCTTTACTGCAAACAGCATAGTTGAATCATGAATGGAATATTTGCAGAAGGTAACAATATGCAAAAGAGGTGACCCTGGCCACTCTCATAACTACATCATGAGCTAAGTTTACAAACATTGGTGTCTCCACCACCAGCCTGCATAACCCACCAAACAATGACTCAGCAGAGTGTTTGGCTAATGTTGCCACCTTGGCAAAAAAATTTGCTTCATTGTGTAATGTTGCACAACATTGTATTACTAATGTCTTGCTAACTGCATGCCTCCCCCCTCCTGCTGCCCTGCTACACTGAGCTCTACTTTTGCGTACCCCTATACTGTCCAAATCCCTTATGCAAAAGTTAACCAGCATCTTCATTCTTTTATCCCTTCTGCTGGTAAACTCTGGAACAGCCTTCCTTTATCTGTATTTCCTCCTGCCTACGACTTGACCTCTTTCAAGAGAGGAGTGTTACAGGCCTACCGGCCTCTTGCAGACTCCTACGTTCTTATGTTCTATCTACCCTCCCTCCATTCTTCCCTCCCATTATCCCTTCTCTCCCTCCCCCTTCTTCCAGCACCTTCCCTTCCTCCCAACACATCTAGAAATAACGGTTTACCCATTCAGTCGAGTCGATGTAACACAGACATTGGAAAGAGTTTCTTTTCAAACCGAGTCATCCGCCACTGGAACAATCTTCCCTCAGAAGTAGTAAATGCGAATAACATCAACTGCTTCAAATATCGAATCGACCGTCATTTCGTTGCGTCAGGAGTACACTGAACATCGAGGTGCTTTCATCTGCTCCTCAAGCCCCAAGTGGCTGTCGAGCAGATTAAATCACCAAAGCGGGCAACCTCATAATGAGCCAATAGGCTTTCTGTTGCTCGCATTTTCATGTTTCTATGTTTACACCCTCTCTCCCTTCCTTCTCAGCTTCCTCCTCCCCTTCGCATCAATCCCCCCTCTATCCTTCCATCCTCACTCCACCCTATCATCCCTCCCAATGCACCTTCCCTTCCTCCTTCTTCCTCTTCCTCTTCCCTCTCCTTCTGTCCATGTCTGTTCGTGATTCTGTCTGTGAGTATATTCATTTATGTCTGTTTATGTATGAGTGTGTCTGTCTGTCCGTCTGTCTGTCTGTATGTATTTATGTATGTATGTCCGTAATTCTCTGTCTGTCTGTGTGTGTGTGTGTGTGTGTGTGTGTGTGTATATATATATATATATATATATATATATATATATATATATATATATATATATATATATATATATATATATATATATATATATATATATATATATATATATATATATATATATATATATATATATATATATATATATCTTCCTCGAGGCTGGGCGTTCTGTACCGTCTCCAGTTCTTCTCCCTGCACAGTTGGTGTCCATAGGGCCTTGTCCGCCCTCGTATGGAGTATGCATCTCATGTGGGGGCTCCACTCACACAGCTCTTCTGGACAGAGTGGAGGCTAAGGCTCTTCGTCTCATCAGTTCTCCTCCTCATACTGATAGTCTTCTACCTCTTAAATTCCGCCGCAATGTTGCCTCTTTCTATCTTCTATCGATATTTCCACGCTGCTCTTCTGAACTTGCTAACTGCATGCCTCCCTCCACACCCCGCTGCACTCGACTTTCTACTCATGCTCATCCCTATACTGTCCAAACTTATGCAGAGTTAACCAGCATCTTCACTCTTTCATCCCTCACGCTGGTAAACTCTGGAACAATCTTCCTTCATCTGTATTTCCTCCTGCCTACGACTTGAACTCTTTCAAGAGGAGGGTATCAGGACACCTCTCCTCCCGAAACTGACCTATCTTTTCCACCTCTTTGGATTCTTTTTTTAGGATGAGTAGCGGGTTTTTTATTAATGTTTTTTTTATATATATATATATATATATATATATATATATATATATATATATATATATATATATATATATATATATATATATATATATATATATATATATATATATATATATATATATATATATATATATATATATATATATATATATATATATATATATATATATATATATATATATATATATATATAAATATATATATATATATATATATATATATATATATATATATATATATCTTTCTTTCTTTGTGTATGTCTGAGCTTGCCTGTTTGTTTATGCCTGTGTGTATATCTTAGTTTGTCTGTCTGTCTGCCTGTATGCATGTCTATCTATCTATCTGCCTACCCCCATCCCTCTTTCCCTCTCTTTCTCTCCCTCTCTTTCCCCTTAAAAGACAGCAAACACACTCACACACACAACCAGATCCCCCCCCCCCCCCACACACACACACACTCCCACGCATACGTCAACTTGCATAACATTCCAACAAATTCTGACGTCGTTGGGAATGCCACCTGACGTCACAGAGTCGCGGATTTGTCAGGTGGGTCCTAAGAGCCTAAAATTTGATTACGAGGCGCCCGCTACTAGGCTTAACGAGAGACCAAACACAGCAGCGTCAATACGAGAGGCGGCGCTGCAGTGTGAGAAACTCTGGATTCTTGGAAGGGTATAACGTCACTGTAAGAGAGTAAAGCATAGAGATAGTAATATATAGACAGTAAAGCAAAGATATATAATAGGTAGATAGAGAACAAAGATAGTGATGAATGTAGACCGATAAGGAAGGAAAGGAGGAGTAAAGCATGGAGATACTAGTAGATAGATAGTACAGCATAAACATATGATAGATAGATTTTAATGTTAGTAATAGTGTGAGATGCGAACAGACTTAGGATTCTTGGAAGGGAAAGTAGCCTAAAGCATAAGGACAGTAGTAAAGAGGTAGATAGTACAGATAGTATTAAACCTAGATAGATAGTTGATAGACGGTAGATAGTAAAGATATTAAAGATTGTAAAGATAGATGGTAAAGATGTTAAGGCTAGCAAAACATATTGAAGATAGATAGATAGTTAAATTGATAAGAAATAAAGATAGATAGTATAGTAAAGAGAGTAAAGACAGTAATGATAGTATGATAGTAGCATGATAGTAATGATAGGAAGGGAAGGTGCAGGAGGAAGAGGGAGGGAGGGAAGCGGTAATGGGAGGGAGGAATGGAGGGAGGATGGATAAATGTAGAGAGGGGAGAGGAGAGAAGGAGGAAGGGAAGAGAAGAGGGAGGAAGGAAGGATGGAGGGAGGAAGGGAGGATAGGGTGCAGGGAAGAGAAGAGGGAGTTAGGAAGGATGGAGGGAGGAAGGGAGGATAGGGTGCAGGGAAGAGAAGAGGGAGAAAGGAAGGATGGAGGGAGGAAGGGAGGATAGGGTGCAGGGAAGAGAAGAGGGAGTAAGGAAGGATGGAGGGAGGAAGGGAGGATAGGGTGCAGGGAAGAGAATAGAGAGTAAGGAAGGATGGCTGGAGGAAGGGAGGATAGGGTGCAGGGAAGAGAAGAGGGAAAGGAAGGATGGAGGGAGGAAGGAGGATAGGGTGCAGGGAAGAGAGTAAGGAAGGATGGAGGGAGGAAGGGAGGATAGGGTGCAGGGAAGAGAAGAGAGAGTAAGGAAGGATGGAGGGAGGAAGGGAGGATAGGGTGCAGGGAAGAGAAGAGAGAGTAAGGAAGGATGGAGGGAGGAAGGGAGGATAGGGTGCAGGGAAGAGAAGAAGGAGTAAGGAAGGATGGAGGGAGAGAGGGAGGTTAGAAGCGAAGGGGAGGGAGAGGAGAGGTGCTAGAAGGGAGATAATGGTTAAAAGAGTACTGATAGATAGTTGTAATAGACATAAAACAGTGGAAGATGATGGTACATGTTATCTCTCTCTCTATCTCTCTATCTATCTCCACCCCCCTCTATTAATCAATCTGGCTGCCTGTTTTTATATGTCTGTGTATATATATTTGCTTCTCTCTCTCTCTCTCTCTCTCTCTCTCTCTCTCTCTCTCTCTCTCTCTCTCTCTCTCTCTCTCTCTCTCTCTCTCTCTCTCTCTCTCTCTCTCTCTCTCTCTCTCTCCATACAAGGCCACCTGCCACCTAGCCAACTATGACCAATGCACAAAACAACTCTGCATGACGCCTTAGAGACATGCATGAAGTGTTTGCAAAAGTATACACACACACACACACACACACACACACACACACACACACACACATACACACACACACACACATACATACCTCTCCCCATACATGCACATCCTCCCTATCTTCTTCCCACACACACTCTTTTCTTCTTGTCCTCCTCTCCCCTTCTACATCTTCTTTCTTTTCTCTTATCTCCCTAGCTTCCTTCTACATCTTCCTTCTTCTTTCCTCTTATTTGCCTTGTTCCTTTTCACGTCTTCCTTCTTTTTCTTTCCCTTTTTCCTTCTTTATCTTTTTCCTTCTTTTCCCTTCTCTCCCTCGTTCTCTTCCACAACTCCTTTCTTCTTTTCCCTTCTCTTCTTTGTTTACCTCTACATCTTCGTTCTTTTCCCTTCTCTTCTTTGTTTCCTTCTACATCTCCTTCCTTTTTTTCCATTCTTGCCCTCGTTCCCGTTCTCATCTTCCTCTTTATTCCTTCTCTCCTTTGTTCTCTTCCATATCTCTTTTATTTTATTTCTCTTATCTCCCTCGTTCCCTCTTACATCTCCTTTCTTTTCCCTTGTTCCCTTCCATATCTCCTTTCTTCTTTCCCCTTCTCTCCCTCGTTCTCTTCCCTCCTCCCTTCTTTTCCCTTCAATCAATCGTTCCCTCGTTCTCTCCTCCTTCCTCCTTTGCCCCTCAAATCGTTCCCTTCCTCTCCCTTATTACACACACGCACAGGAACACTCCCCAGCACTGTTCCTCTCGTCCCGCCGCAAGCCAGTTATGTTCTCTCGTGCGTCAGCGGGTGTGAACGTACGTCGTTGTTGTATTGGTTAGCGTCCACGTGGCGCAAGAGTCAAGGTTTACGGCGCACCTGAGACGAGAGGGAGTGCTGCCGCCGCTCCTCTTTTTTATCGGGTTGTGAAGTACCAGTTAAAATGATGATGACGAAGATGTAGTAGTGGTAGTAGTAGTAGTGGTTAGTAGTACTGGTAGTAGTAGTAGTAGTAGTAGTAGTAGTAGTAGTAGTAGTAGTAGTAGTAGTAGTAGTAGTAGTAGTAGTAGTAGTAGTAGTAGTAGTAGTGGTTGTAGTAGTAGTAGTAGTAGTAGTAGTAGTAGTAGTAGTAGTAGTAGTAGTAGTAGTAGTAGTAGTAGTAGTAGTAGTAGTAGTAGTAGTAGTAGTAGTAGTAGTAGTAGTAGTAGTAGTAAAGGTATCACTACAAAAAAATCTACCACCACCACCACCACCACTACTACTACTACTACTACTACTACTACTACTCCACAATAAAATGATAACACCAACAGCAACAACAGCAGCATTACCACCACCACAAATAACAATAATGATGATAATAATAACAGATAATAATAACAATAACAATGAAAACAATAAAAATAATGTGTCAACTATAGTAATATGTTGGAGGTCAAGGCTATCATGTCTAAAAGAAACTAGATATGATTACGATGAGAGAGAGAGAGAGAGAGAGAGAGTGCCATAAATAACCACAAAGTTATTACACGCCAGACTTTAGATCTAGAACGATTTAAAAGGGGCGGTGGATTTATATATAAGAAAAAAAGAACGCTTCATAACTCTATTCCTTTATATAAGAGAAGGCAAGTTTCATCTCACAACAATTCTCGAACCTTGAAACCTTAACAGCCAATGAGTAACAGTGAACCCATTTGTTAACTCATACAAGATTTAAGACATTTTATTGTTAGTTTGAAAGAAGGAATGTTACGAGAATGCGAGTTTAGTTTATATTTTTTTCGCCTAACCTTGACTAAGACATTTTATTGTTAGTTTGAAAGAAGGAATGTTACGAGAATGCGAGTTTAGTTTGTATTTTTTTCGCCTAACCTTGACTAAGACATTTTATTGTTAGTTTGAAAGAAGGAATGTTACGAGAATGCGAGTTTAGTTTATATTTTTTTCGCCTAACCTTGACTAAGACATTTTAGTGTTAGTTTGAAAGAAGGAATGTTACGAGAATACGAGTTTAGTTTATATTTTTTTCGCCCAACCTTGACTAAGACATTTCATTGTTAGTTTGAAAGAAGGAATGTTACGAGAATGCGAGTTTAGTTTATATTTTTTTCGCCTCACCTTGACACCTTGCAACAAATAACAAAACAGCAAGTCAATAAGAGTTAATCCATTTGTCAACTAAATAAAAAAATAAAAAAACATCTGAGTCCTTTCCCTTCCTTTCCCTTCCCTCCCCATCCCTTCTCTTCCCTTCCCTTCTCTTTCCATCCTTTCTCTTATCTTCCCTTGCTTTTCCTTCCCTTCCCTTCCACTCCCTTCCCTTCCCATTCTTTCCTTTCCCTTCCTTTCCCTTCATTTCCCTTCACTTTCTTTCCCTTCTCTTCCCTTCCCTTCCCTTCCCTTTCTTTCTGTCCCATTCTCTTCTCTTCCCTTCCCTTCCTTTCCCTTTCCTTCCCTTCCCTTCCATTTCATTTCCTTCTCTTCCCTTTCCTTCTCTTTTCTCCCCTTCTCTTCCCTTTCCTTCCCTTCCCTTCCCTTCCCTCCCTTCCCTTCTCTTCTCTTTCCTTTCCCTTCCCTTCCCTTCCTTTCCCTTCCCTTCCTTTTCCTTTCCTTCCGTTCCTTTCCCTTCCCTTCCTATCCTTTGTTTTCCCCTCCTTTTCCATCCCTTTTCTTCCCTTCCCTTCCCTTCTCTTTCTTTATGTCCCTTTCTTTCCCTTCCCTTGCTTCCCCTTCCCTTCCCTTCCCTTCTCTTATCTTCCTTTACCTTCCCTTCCCTTCCTTTCCCTTCTCTCCCCTCCCCTTCCCATCCCTTCCCTTCCTTGACGCAGCGGGCATCTTAATTAACAACGCCCTCAGTACCTAGCAAAAAGAGAAAATGTGTTCCCTTGGTAAACCACAAACATAAAGGGGTCAGGACTGGATATTTGGGATGAGGGCGGGAAGGGTGGAGGGGTAGGTAAGGGGAGGTAAGGTAAAGATAAAGGAAAATGGAAGTAAGCGCAAAACGGAAGGAAAAGGAATGGAAAAGGGAAAGAAAAGAAAAAGGAAAAGGAAATAAGAAGGAAAAGGAAAAGGAAAGGAAAAGAGAAAGGGAGGAAAAGAGAGAGGGAGGAAGAGAGAAAGGGAGGAAAAGAGAAGTGAACGAAAAGAAAACAATGGGAAGAGAAACGATAGGGAAGGGGGAAGGAAAAGAAAAATCAGAAGGAAAAGGAAAAGGAATAGGAAAAGGGAAGGAAATGGAAAAGTAAAGAGAGGGAAAATAAAAAGGGAAGTAAAGGAAATAAGGAAGTAAACTAAAAGGAAGAGGGAAAGAAAAGGAAAAGGAAGAAAAAGAAAAATGAAAGGAAAGGGAAAAAATAAATAAGTAAAAGGAAAGGGGAAGGAAAAGGAAGATTGAAGGACAAGGAAAGGTAAAGGGAAGGAAGAGGAAAAGGGAAGGAAACGAAAACGGATTATGAAAGGAAAAGGAAAGGAAAAAGAAAGGAAAAAAATGGGATAAATAAACGATAAAAAGAGAGGCCCATAAACAAAGCTTCAATTTACATACTTGAGGAAACAATGAAAAGAAAACGAGGTAGACAGATGGAAGTAGAAGGAAGTAGATGAAAAGATGGGAAAGAAAGGAAGGTAACAGATAGATGACAATGGTGAATGGAAAGGTGAAGTGAAGGGAAGGGAACGAGAAAACTGTGTGAAATAAGTAAAAGTGAACCGAAAAAAGAAGGTGAGTGAAAAAGGTTATGGGAGGATGAAAAAAATATATATAAGCGAGATAAAAAAACAAGAAGTGAATGAAAAAGGTTCTAAAAGGATGAAGAATAGAAGGGAGATGAAAAAAGGGTGAATGAAAAAGGTTAGGGGAAGATGAAAAACGTAAAGAAGCAAGACTGAAAACTAGGCGTGAATGAAAAAAAAGATTATCGAAGGATGAAGAAAATATAGAAGGAAGATGAAAAAAAGGGGTGGATGAAAAAGATTATGGAAAGATGAAAAATATAGAAGAGAGATGAAAGAAGGATGAATGAAAAAGATTATGAAAAGATGAAAAATAAAGAAGAGAGATGAAAGAAGGATGAATGAAAAAGATTATGAAAAGATGAAAAATATAGAAGAGAGATGAAAGAAGGATGAATGAAAAAGATTATGAAAAGATGAAAAATATAGAAGAGATGAAAGAAGGATGAATGAAAAAGATTATGAAAAGATGAAAAATACAGAAACAAGATGAAAAAAAGATGAATTAGGAAGGAAAATGAGTAACAAAGAAGTAAATGTCAGCCGGTAGGAAGTAAACAGCTAAACGAAAAATAAAAAAAAAGAATGTAGGTGTTTAAATGAGGAAAAAAATACAGGTAAAAAGAAAATGCCCGTAATTGAGGAGAGATAAATGTGAAAGATGAAAAAAAGAACAGAAAAGGGAAAGTTGGTTGGAAAAGAAGTGAAAGGACGAGAAAGTAAAAAAAAAAAAAAAAAAAAAAAAAAAAAAAAAAAAAATAGGAGTAGGAAAAAATGGGAAAAAGTGCATCATAAAAAGGTGGTGAAGGGTTGCACACACACACACACACACACACACACACACACACACACACACACACACACACACACACACACACACACATACACACACTCCATTCAACTTGATAACCAAAGATTTTAATATAGAAAATGACCGCATCAGTCCACAAATATTATAGACCAAAACAAAAAAGAAAAACAACAACAACACAAAACAACCACAAAATAATATAAAAAACCTCGCCTCCATTTATAAATCACAAAAACACACACATTAAAAAAAACAGAAAAAAACCCACAATCATGATATTAACACTGCAACAAACAAACAAACAAAAAAAAAACAATGCTTCACGGAGATGACACACACACACACACACACACACACACACACACACACACACACACACACACACACACACACACACACACACACACACACACACACAAGAAATACTCCCTTACTTCACCCCCCCAAAAAAGAGAAGAAAAACACCACCACCATCATCATCAACAACAACATCACCACCACCACAACTACCTCCTTCGTACTCCGTCCACCCCCCCCTCCCCCCCACCACCACAAGCCCCTCCCACTAGACACACAGCCGGTTCCAGCCTTGACCCAGCCTATAAAAGATGAAGGCGTTTACTTTCCTCTTCATTTCAACTCGAGATTGCGTGGCGAGCGCGTCTAACCAGGTGAGTGAGGGCGCCCAGGTAGAGGTGAGGTGTGTGAGAGGGGGGGAGGGAGGGAGAGAGAGCGAGAGAGGGAGAGGTGCGTGCGTGAAGAGTAGATAAAGTGCGTGAGGTGTCTGTGTGTGTATGCGTGTGTGTGTGTGTGTATGTGAAAGGGAAAGTGAGGGTGTCTTGGAGGCGAGCCAGAGTGAAAGTGATGTTGATGGTGGCGGTGGTGGTGGTTGCGGCGGTGGTGGTAAGGGGCGTGGAAGAAGGGTGGTGTGTGGAGTTATAGGGCATGTATGAGTGGTATGAAGGGTGATGGTGATGTCGGTGGTGACGGTTATAGTGTCTTCTGTATTTTAACTAGGCTGGGATGAAGGCAGATGGTGGTGGTGGTGGTGGTGATGTTGGAGGTGGTGGTGATGCTGGAGGTGATGATGGTGGTGAAGGGCATGACAGATAAATAGTGGTGACAAGTAGCGAGTTTATGTGGTGTTTTGTGGTGGTGGTGGTGGTGGTGGTGATGCTGGAAGTGGTGATGGTGGTGAAGGGCATGACAGATAAATGGTGGGGATAAGAAGCGAGTTTATATGGTGTTTTGTGGTGGTGGTGGTGGTGGTGGTGGTGATGCTGGAGGTGGTAACGATGGTGAAGGGCATGACAGATAAATAGTGGTGACAAGTAGCGAGTTTATATGGTGTTTTGTAGTGGTGGTGGTGGTGATGCTGGAGGTGATGATGGTGGTGAAGGGCATGACAGATAAATGGTGGGGATAAGAAGCGAGTTTATATGGTGTTTTGTGGTGGTGGTGGGGGTGGGGGTGGTGATGCTGGAAGTGGTGATGGTGGTGAAGGGCATGACAGATAAATGGTGGGGATAAGAAGCGAGTTTATATGGTGTTTTGTGGTGGTGGTGGTGGTGGGGTGGGGGGTGGGGGTGGTGGTGGGGGAAGTGTTATGGTGTGTTTGTGAAATGTTAGGTGTAAGCCTTGATGATTTTTAATGTGTGTGTGTGTGTGTGTGTGTGTGTGTGTGTGTGTGTGTGTGTGTGTGTTGTTCATTGCAGCGCAGGCGTGGGGGAAAACACACCTGAGGGACATGCAGTACAGTGTTTGGCCGGGCGTTTAGTGCTCTCCCCGTCCCTGGCAGCTGCTTGTAAACCTGAGCTCGCGGGGACAACAGCCACGGCGCCTCCCTTATACAGCAGCGCCCCTAAATCTAATATTCACGCTCCTCTCCACCCCATACACACGCTCCTCTCACACTTACACACAGGCTCCTCTCAACTATACAGCCGCTCCGATCAAAGTAATACAGACGCCCCTCTCAACCTTATACACACGCTCCTCTCCACCGCATACAGTCTCTCCTCTCAACCTTATACACACGCTCCTCTCCACCTCATACAGTCTCTCCTCTCAACCTTATACAGACGCGCCTGTAAGATTTATCAGTGTCCTGTTACTACTATACTTCTATCGGTAAATCGCAGGCCACACGAAAGGCTTCCCTGCACTTGGTCCTCGCTCTACCTGTCCGCCGTACAGCCCCAAACACTAGTACCTACGCGGCGGCGTACGCTGATGGTAGAGGTTCCCGCCGCCCGTCGAGTGTGACAGGCACGGGCGTGGTTCCATTCTCCATCACTGCCGAGTAAGGGGTTGTAGAATTCGCCGAAGAAAACCAAAGCCTATTTTTTTTGGCTCCTGGAGTGTTAAGAAACTGATGTTTTGTCTATTCAGCGGCAAAAGTTATGTTCTTTACACCCCGGGTTAGGCAACGCCCGCCCACCTCTCCGCCGCCTGACGACCGCTGCCTGCGTGCCGCGCATGCAGCCCATGCACACAAAGGCAGGCTGTTGATGATGTGCTTCGCGACCAACTTGACATGTCTCAAGTGCAGACGTGCTCAGGAGATGAAGAGAAGCTGGTCTGCGTCTGCATACAAACACAGTAAACATCTGACATTTCAGTGTCTGTAAAACACAACTAACAAAAAAACTTGTAATCGGCAACCTGAAAAAGAAATGTAACGAGACAATGACTCCTATTAGCATTTGAAGCTCTTAGTGGAGAGGGTGCCAAGCGTAAGTCAACGACCTTAGAATCAGAGGTTCAAAAAATGATCAGCAACAGAGATGATATACAGAGGCGAGGTACTACCTGGAGGGGGCGGGGCACCGGGAGGGGGCGGGGCGCTGGGAAGGGAGCCCGCCGGCACAGACACCCTTGCCCTGGTGCTGGTGGTGCCACGCGGGTGTGGACGACAAAGACTCAAGTAGGGAATGAGCTGGAAAGGAGTCTGGAAACACATCTCTTTTAGAAAGTTGCGGGAAGAACAGGGCGAGTCGTTGCACTGACCGCGTGACCCTGGCCGCCGTGAGAAGGTGACCCGAGTGTGGCCAAGGCGTTACGGCGCGGCGGAGCACCTGCCTGTATCAGTCATGTCAAGACCATCACCGCGGCGGCCACGCCCACCCTTCCCACACACGCCGCGGCCCCCCCCACGGACGGGTGTTCAGTTATGAGCGCACGAAACCGCCCAATCACTTTCGCTGTCGCCACTCACCTGTGGCATATGGTCCAGCCTCCGGGAAGGTGAGACAGGGACGGACGGAGGTAACATGACACACCTGCCTCCACGAGTGTCGGCGCTGCTGACGCCGCTGCTGTGAGTCGGTGCAGCGGCTGAGGCGATGGAGAAGACGACGAAGAGAGGGGGCCAGCGAGGAGTCGTGGCGTGGTGCCGTGCTCGGCCAGCCATCGGCCTTCGTGTCACCTGGCACCTGTCCTGCCAGTGACACTCGTGACTCGCAAATGACTGTGATGGCTGACACGACAGGGAGTGATCTCGTTCGGTGTGATATTAAAAAAAAAGCTTCGAACATCAATTTGCTTTTACAAGCCTCCCCTTGGCGGCCCCTGGAGTGCTGACGAGCACGGCCACCCTTTGGCTTTGTCCCTTTGACCTTTGGGCGGCCTTTTTCGGCCTTCCGGTGCCGCCCGCCGCCCAGCGCCCGCTCCGCCCTGACCACGCCACGCGGCCACAGCAATGGCTGAGTCGCGTTAGTTTACTTGCGGCGCGGCACTGGTCTTGGCGGCTCCAAGGAATGAACCAGTAACTGCTTGGCGGCACAGATAGGCTGTACTTAGGAAAGCACATACGACGTGTGTGTGTGTGTGTGTGTGTGTGTGTGTGTGTGTGTGTGTGTGTGTGTGTGCGTGCGCGCGCGCGGGTTAGCGCGGTAGGCCTCTCAAAGTCCTGTGACCATGCTGACTCCTTCACCGGGCGCGGTGCGGTTCCTGGCGACTCCAAGAGCTTTCACTTTCATATTTTCTTGATGGGACGCAGCGTAGTCCCCACAGCGGCCATGGGAGGAGCTAATCGTTCTACTTTGTGTGTGTGGAGGGCAGGGAGGGAGGGAACGTGTCTTTTGCCCCCACACGGGGCGGGGGCCAGAGGGGCCGCGGCGGGCAGCGGCAGCGTGTACAGAACGACGCGTCGTGTCGGGTTTCTTTGATGAGTCTCGTAGTGCTGCGTCGTGTTCAGGCAACACTAACTTAGGGTCGTATTAAAAGATATTTCGCCGTCTAAGAACACATATTTGACAAGGCTTTCGTAGGAGTTGTGGGCATTTCTAGGGGAGTTTTATGACCCTGGTGTTAGTTTGACCCTTCTTCTGTACCGTGAACCTCAAGAAACACTCATTTAGAACCCGACTGACCCCCTCTTTGACCTTTAGAAATAGCTGATGTGAGAAGCGAAAGTGTCTTGAAATACCAGCCTAACTGTCCTCTTCTCCCCCAGTGTTCAGAAGAATGAGGGTCATCATGTTGGTGGTGGCGGCGGCGTGCGTAGCGGCGTGCGCGGCCCAAAGGGAACTGCCGCTGCCCACGCTCACCGACAGGGAGCGGCAGCAATTCCTTGAGAACATTGACCTCGCCGTGGACTGCATCATCCAGCCCAAGAAGGGATGCCACAGATACAGCTACGACGTGCGACGTAAGTACCCGCGGCAACAGCCGCAGCCGCAAGTACCCTGTAACCTTGCCAGCACCCTTGGGCACCACACCCTGTAACCTTGCCTTGCCGAGCCTCAGCCACTCACCGCCACGTCCCTCCCCTGCAGGTCTGATGCCGGAGCTGATCAGCAATGGGTTCGAATGCAACTGTGAGGCTCAGAAGGACGTGAACCTCTTCAAACAAGAGCTGCAAAAAAGGGCCAATAAAAAGGCTTTCCGCCGCCTCGCCTTGTGGGTCAACACTGAGGCGGCGCTGCAGAGCTGAGCCTCTTCCTGCCCCAACCAGGGTCGGGCTGCCAAGCCACTCTCCCCCAACTCTTCCTCCACTCCCCCGCCAGCCCCGAGGCAACACCACAGGCATTACTTCACCCAAGGCCCCTCACGAACACGCCTCTGTATCATCTCCGCTAGTCATCGCGAGCACCGGCTGCCGCGGAGGTCAAGGCGACCCTCCCTGGCGTGCAGCCGCTTCCCGAGGTGCCTCCACTCTTCACAGCGACCAACAGGCATTCTTTGATCCATGACTGACGCGAATTACTTTAGTTGTTGACCGTTCCGAACACTTTCGCAGTTTAAATCAATAAACTTCGAGACACAAAATGCAGACTGTTGTTTGGTAACGCTCAAACCTTCCGTGGCCGCCGGGGACTCCACAGAATGTCTCGCTGCCTCACGAGCCCCGAGCCACGGCCCAGCGGAGAGGTCTAGTCATCCCCCAGCCACTGACACCGAGGCCACGGACAACCTAATCTAACGTAAAACAAATGAAGTGGCGGTATCATTTTTTTTTTTACAGTAAAGCAGCTCAAGGGCAACATTTATAAAAAAAAAGCCGCTAATCACAGCTCCTATATGTAAAGGGAGTAATGAAGAGAGGTCAATATCTTGTGGAGAGGCGTCTTGATCTGGGTACGCCGCGGAAGGTGAAATGTCTAACGGGATAAACTCTGCAGACTATTCTACCTTTCCGTGGTCGTCTGGGAAACCGGGTGATGTGTGTGTGTGTGTGTGTGTGTGTGTGTGTGTGTGTGTGTGTGAGTGTGTGTGTGTATTTACCTTGTTGTATTTATCTAGTTGTAGCTTTACAGGGCCTGGGCTTACGCTCGTGTGGTCCCGTCTCCGTATCTGTATTTGTGTGTGTGTGTGCATGTGTGTGTGTGTGTGTGTGTGTGTGTGTGTGTGTGTGTGTGTGTGTGTGTTTGTGTGATTGTGTGCGTGCAGATCTGCCTCTCAGGGCCGTTGCATTCAGGGGCCAAGGGAAATAAGGCCACCGACCCCGCCCTTAACGACATCACGGCACGCAATGCTTTTTTCCTGCCTCCGTGACCACGAGCGGGAGGGAAACTTATGGGTGGGAGAGGATGAGCCTGCCGGGAGTCAACAACGGAGCCTGCAACTGAGTGTAAGGACAGGTAAATCTAGAGGCGGGATATTCGTAAGATACAAATAGGTCGGTTCGTCGTGTCTTGGCGCCGCAACATCTGGGTCATATGACGCTGGTACAAATAGGTAGGTAGAATGTTTAACAGGTAGTACGATGCAGTGTGTTTCAAAGTGGCTGCTCAGTTCCTGCCACAATGACTATAGGTAAGGTAAGAGTTTCTGAGCAGCCACATTGCGACACACTACATCACACTACCTATCTTACATGCTGCCTACAAGTTGAGAGAGACAGGTAAGGATATGGAAACAGCCTTGTCCTATCCACACATACTGACCTATCTTACATACTGCCTACCTATCCATGCCTTACAAGTTGAGAGACAGGTAAGAATATGGAAACAGCCTCGTCCTATCCACACATACTGACCTATCTCACATGCTACCTACAAGTTGAGAGAGACAGGAAAGGATATGAGAACACCCTTGTCTTATCCACATATACTAAACCTTCTTCCCACCCTCTAGTACCTGTCCCTGTCCTTCACTGCATCAACCAAGACTCCTACCTGGGCAAGCACGCACAGGACAGGTGAGCAAGAATAAGACAAGGGAGGCGAGGTTGTTACAAATAAGCCTATAAGAAAAATACCTAAGTGCCTTCTTCATAAATAATGACCTCATGGATTTTGTGTACCTTTTACTTTATTTCTTTTTTCCTAATTATTTCTGTCTCGGGTGTGTTGAGGTGAGACTTGTTAACTAAAAGAATTTGTCCTCTTCCAGTTCTACCTGCTGCTCTGATGATGATGACGATGATGATAGAAATAATAATCAATGAAACACGGTTGGTATAGTGAAATAAGTGCCTTTAATTGACAGCTCTAAGGAACAAGAATACAGGACGCCTCTGAATCCATAATATTACGTAGTTAAAAGGATTAGAACTCATATGCGGGTCATGAAATACGCGCTGGAACCAATGATGATAAAGGTAATACGTTCAGTGAGGTGCCATTAAGTGCTGGAACGACTTCTTACGAGACTTATAATATGGTCAATTTGAGGGGCAGTGAAGGAACTAGAGAAAATGAGAAAATAAGGGAAAGATTATCCTCTAAAGAGATATTAAATGAGAATGACAAAGGAGGAATGGAAAGGAGAATATGTAAAAGAGAGGGACAAGAACAAGAGAGTGAGGAAAAATAAGTAAACGATATTGGTGGAACAAATTCGTAGCGTGCGGGGAAGAATCAACATAAAACGATACACAAGCCACAGACAAATTACCGAACTGACTATGGTTTTACTTTTTTTTTACCTCATATTTATCCTCACACAAAATATGGATTTCGTATTTTTTACGCTCTCTCTCTCTCTCTCTCTCTCTCTCTCTCTCTCTCTCTCTCTCTCTCTCTCTCTCTCTCTCTCTCTCTCTCTCTCTCTCTCTCTCTCTCTCTCTCTCTCTCTCTCTCTCTCTCACACACACACACACACACACAAACAAACACAAACACATACATACACACAGCACAACCAATTTTTTTTTCTTCATATTTACACTTACCTATCCCTGATCCACACACCCTAAAGAGCACAACCAATTGATCATCTTTTCTTTTTCTTTCATGATTATTTTATTTGGTCTTCACAATCGCACACATACACAAACAAACAAACAAACAAGAAAAAGTGAAAACAAGTACCAGTTGCAGTTCTTACCTATGCTAATTAATAATCATCATCACCGCACCTGTAATTGATGAGGAGATGATCTTGCTGACTAAATCAACTCAAGTGAACAAACAAACAGAAAAGGAATGGTCCATCTGCCGGCCTTAATAATTGCTCTACCTTTGCTAATCATTATCATCAATAACACCTGTAACTAACGAAGACAAAACCTAACTAATTACACCCTTAACTCAAGCAAAAAAGCAAACAGGTTCACTACTAACATACTGCACTACTAACATTGCTAACGGGCTCACAGGTGCAGGGTATATTCACAAACTCCTACTCACCATCCCAAAATTTCTAGTTACCATTCCAAATTTACAAACTTTGATTTCTCCAAGGTGGGAGGAGCTACAGTTCGAAAAAAGACATTATAATCTTTTTTATGACGTGACATTATAATCCAGAAAGAGCAATTAAGTGAATGCAGTTGGAATGCTTGAAATTATATATAAAAGAAACTAAAGAAAAGCAGTTTAATAGATGAAGTTGGAGCGCTTGACAAAAAACTTGACATATTAAAGATCTTTCGCTACGATAAAAAATGAGAGAACAAAATAGTGTACATACCCCGTATACATATTTAAACGGCTATGCAAATGGTCTGTGCAAGGGAGACTGATGTAAATGTATTCATCCTTGTGGAAAAGAAGGTTTATTCATAATACTTCGTCCCTTCCTCCATTTGTTTTGTCCTACATAAATATTACCATCTGTATCTTTCTAGTTATTTAAGAAGTTAGATTATGTATCATTATTGGATATTATCAAACCTCTCTGCTCTCTTCTGCGGCTCTGAAAACACACACACACACACACACACACACACACACACACACACACACACCTCATCCTCATCTCCTTGTGTTTCGTTAAGCCTATAAACCTCACAAAACAAAACGTAGGGCCTGATACTTATCGTTAAACATGCTTCACAGTTAGTTTTCCAAAATGTCGTAATCAATCAATTCTAGCTAAACACAACCACATGGAGATAGTCAAACATGGGTGGCCTGATGCGTAGAGTTTAACACCAATCCCTGTTCTCCTATGCTTAAAGGCTAGACGGCATTCACGGTTATTTTATTTTTTAGCTTTCGTAATATTCAACCCTGTCTAAACACAACCATTTGAAGATAGTTAAACATGGGTGGCCTGATGCGTAGACTTAAACGTCATTCTTTGTCCCTTTATGCTTAAACGTTAGACAGTATTCACGGCTCTACTTTTCAGAACCCTCTTATACGTTTGGATCTCGTTCAACACATAAACATACGCGGGGGATAAACAAACATGGATGGCCTGGTGCTTAGAGTTAAACATTATTCACTATTTCTTTTTTATATGCTGAGAGGACGACAGTATTTTGCCGGGAATCTCGTAAACGTGAAAATACCTCGCTAAGCACAAACACACGATGGCGAGAAACAAACATGGAGGGCCTGATGATGCTTATAATTAAAGGTTCCTCACTCTATCTTATCTTAACACACGATTGAAAGGAAATAATAAACAAACATGAACCTTGATTTAGTAACTATCCTGCACACACACACACACACACACACACACACACACACACGTAGGCCTCGTTCTCTGGTTCACATCGTCAGCCCTTCACCACCATCATCACCACCATCACGTCTCCAGCAGCGTCGTCGCCCAAACCTCGACACGCCTCTCTCACTTTCGCTCCTCGTCCTCGTCCTCATCCCTCGCCTCATCGTCCTCGTCCGAGTCCTCGTTCTCGCCCAGAGCCTTCACGAACTCTGCGGCGACGCCAACACATTAAAGAAACTCCCCAGGTGACTTACAACATTAAGGTGTTAGGGGGAAGGATACCCGTAAGGCTGCTTCATACCAGGTGATGGATGAGTATATGTTAACAGGTTATATTAGTTACCGCCTTAAACCTGTGAATCATTGCCATTAAGTAGAAAATAGCAGTAGTGAATAACAGCACCAGAGGATGATTTAGCCCATAATAATACAAGCTCTTCCTGACTCAGCCATTCCCTTGACATCAAATATATGTTAACACGTACGAGTAACCGCCACAATGGAGCTTGGCCTTAAACCTGTGAATCATTGTTATTAGATAGAAAATAGCAGTAGTGAATGTAGTAGAGTATGACTTAGCCCTTAATAATACAAGCTCTTCCTGACTCAGCCATTCCCTTGACATAAAATATAATGTTAACACATACGAGTAACCGCCACAATGGAGCTTAGCCTTAAACCTGTGAATCATTGCCATAAAGTAGAAAATAGCAGTAGTGAATGTAGTAGAGTATGACTAAGCCCATAATAATACAAGCTATTCCTGCCTCGGCCATTCCCTTGACATTAAATATATGTTAACACGTACGAGTAACCGCCACAATGGAGCTTGGCCTTAAACCTGTGAATCCTTGCCATTAAGTAGAAAAATAACAAGTAAGTAAGAGTACCAGATGTTGATAACTTAGACCTTATATAATGAAAGCTGTCCCTACCTCGGCCATTTCCTTAACTTCAAACATATGTTAACACGTACGAATTACCGCCATAATGGAGCTTAACCTTAACCAGTGAATCATTGCCGTAAAACAATTCTGAAAGCAGTAATAAAAAACAATAGGATGTTAGTGACTCAGCCCATAATACAAGCTTTTCCTCCCTCGGACATTCCCTTTGACATCTGTTCCAGCAATATCAGTTATCCTAAGAGTTTTCACTGGATAATTTGCACGGATTAAAGGCTGCCAGAATCTAACGAATTTCCTCTTTTGGTAATTTAGCGACGCAGTTTGGTCAAGAAAAACGTTAATTGGAAGTGAGGCATTTCGAATTCGTGAAAATGTTTATAATTTGACCTTGTTTTTTTTGTTGGTGGTCACTGACGTCTTTTCGTGAGGCAGAGCTTGGAATATGGACGCAAAACTTATACTATAATAAAAGAGATATCCGGATATTGCCCAACTCTATACTGCCCCCAAAAATCTTAGCTTCAACTATCTATCAATCAATCAATTTATCTATCTACCGTTCTGTCAATCAATCTACCTATCTATCTACCGTTCTGTCAATCAGTCTACCTATCTATCTACCGTTCTGTCAATCAATCTACCTATCTTTCTACCGTTCTGTCAATCAATCTACCTATCTATCTACCGTTCAGTCAATCAATCTACCTATCTATCTCCCGTTCTGTCAATCAATCTACCTATCTATCTACCGTTCAGTCAATCAATCTACCTATCTATCTACCGTTCTGTCAATCAGTCTACCTATCTATCTACCGTTCTGTCAATCAGTCTACCTATCTATCTACCGTTCTGTCAATCAATCTACCTATCTATCTACCGTTCTGTCAATCAGTCTACCTATCTATCTACCGTTCTGTCAATCAGTCTACCTATCTATCTACCGTTCAGTCAATCAATCTACCTATCTATCTCCCGTTCTGTCAGTCATTCTATCTTTCCATTTACTCTGCCATCTATCATTCATTCAGTCAATCAACCTATTTCTCTTTCCACCTATTTTTATCGATCTGTTCATCTATCAATCGGTGTGAAAAGACCTATCTATCAATCAATCAATCTACCTATCTATCTGTCAATCAATCTATCTTTCCATTTACTCTGTCATCTATCATTCATTCAGTCAATCAACCTATTTCTCTTTCCACCTATTTTTATCGATCTATTCATCTATCAATCGGTGTGAGAAGACATATCAGTCAAGCAACAATTAAACTCTAAGTACGTTATAATATATCGTCCATTTATCTAACCCGACGCAGAAGAGATTGTGCTGCAAAACCTACACCCAACCAACCTCAGACTCGCCTCGTACCCGTTTTCTTTTCATTTGTGCCCTCATCACCACACAGGGGGCTTAGATAAGACTTGGAAGGGGCTTACGAGGACCCTTAAATGGTTGTTCGGCGTCAGTGGACCAAAGCCTTCTTTAACACCACGGGCAGACTTATGGCGAGGAGGCGGAGAGTTATGGCCAGCGGGTGGGGGTGGGGGTGGGGGGGGAGGGGGTTATCAGACGCACACACCTCCACTACCACCACCACCACAAAGGGATTCAATGCTTTAGTTTAGTCTTGTTTGGCTTTTGTTCTTTTCTAACCCCAATCAAGTTTTCCCTTATGCTTTTTTTTTCGTTCTTCTTCTAATTTCTTCTTTCATGCTCCTTTTGCTAAGCCGTTGACAGTCTGTTTACTTTCTTTTCACGTTTCCCGACTTCCTTTTTTATCTCAATGCTTTAATTTGACGTCTTGCTTGGAGTTGAATGGTTTTCGATCCCAACCCTGTCTTGGTTCACGTTTCTCTTTTGTTTCCTGAGCCGCTTCCAATCCTTTTAATTTCTTATTCTTTTATTCCCTCCCTTTTTTATTTCTCCTTTCAACTCTCGACTCCTTTGTCTTGATTCACGTTTCTCTTTTGTTTCATGAGCCGCTTCCAATCCTTTTAATTTCTTATTCTTTTATTCTCACCCTTTTTTATTTCTTCTTTCAGCTCTCGACTCATTTTTCTGTCCTCTTAGTTTCCGGACATGCTTCTAGTTAAGTGTTTTTCACAGCCAATCATGTCTTTTTAATATTTGTTGTTTGCTTGGCCGTTTCCAATCCCTTCAGTTTCTTCTCACGCTTTCTAAATTTTTTCTCTCTCCTTTCTTGTTGACTTTCCTCCTCGCCTCTCCTTGCCTTCCCTAATAATCCTTTCCGTTTGCTAAGCCATTTTCAATTTTTTTAGTTTCCTCTCATGTTTCCTAAATCCTCTCTTTCTGTCTCTCTCTCTCTCTTTCTCTTTCTCTCTCTCTCTCTCTCTCTCTCTCTCTCTCTCTCTCTCTCTCTCTCTCTCTCTCTCTCTCTCTCTCTCTCTCTCTCTCTCTCTCTCCTTGTTCATTCTCTTCTTCACCCCATCTTGTCTTCCATCATACTCCTTTTTTCTTCCTTAGCCATTTCCAATTCGTTTAAGGGACGGGTATCGTATTTTTGAGTGAAAAATCGACCAAAATTCAGAATTGAGTTAACCGCACTGAAAAATCAAGTATGGTTTTGGCAACATTTTCACCAAGTATGAAAGAGATATCTAACTTCTAAATAGGTTTTTAACAAATAAAGAGCCTGGGGCGTTACATGTTTACATCAGGTATTTAACTCCCTCTCGCGTCTTCTAAATCGCTTCTCTCTCCTCTCTCTTCGGTCCATTTTCTTCCTCCCCTCGCCGTGTCTTCCCTCCCAGACTCCGAGTTCCTAAATCGCTGTTAATCTTCTTAGTCCATTTACTTGCACCCTTGATCCTCCGTCTGTCAATCTCAATTCTCCCTGTCCTTCCTCCATTCACTAACTATCGTCCACGTATCCCAGTTACTCCATTTTCAATCCCTACAGCTTATTTTATGCACTTTCCAATTCATCTTCCTCCTCATTTTCCTTTTCCCTACTTCGTTCACTTCCTTTTCCCTCCTCCATTCACTTCCTTTTCCCTCCTCCATTCACTTTCTTTTCCCTCCTCCATTGACTTCCTTTTCCCTCCTCCATTGACTTCCTTTTCCCTCCTCCATTGACTTCCATTTCCCTCCTCCACTGACTTCCTTTTCCCTCCTCCATTGACTTCCTTTTCCCTCCTCCATTGACTTCCTTTTCCCTCCTCCATTGACTTCCTTTTCCCTCCTCCATTGACTTCCTTTTCCCTCCTCCATTGACTTCCTTTTCCCTCCTCCATTGACTTCCTTTTCCCTCCTCCATTGACTTCCTTTTCCCTCCTCCATTGACTTCCTTTTCCCTCCTCCATTCACTTCCTTTTCCCTCCTCCATTCCCTTCCTTTTCCCTCCTCCATTCCCTTACTTTTCCCTCCTCCATTCCCTTACTTTTCCCTCCTCCATTCCCTTACTTTTCCCTCCTCCATTCCTTTCCTTTTCCCTCCTCCATTCCTTTCCTTTTCCCTCCTCCATTCCTTCCTTTTCCCTCCTCCATTCCTTACTTTTCCCTCCTCCATTCCTTACTTTTCCCTCCTCCATTCCTTTCCTTTCCTCCTCCATTTCCTTACTTTTCCTCCTCCATTCCTTACTTTTCCCTCCTCCATTCCTTTCCTTTTCCTCCTCCATTCCTTACTTTTCCCTCCTCCATTCCCTTCCTTTCCCACCTCCATTCCCTTCCTTTTCGCTCCTCCATTCCCTTACTTTTCCCTCCTCCATTCCCTTCCTTTTCCCTCCTCCATTCCCTTCCTTTTCCCTCCTCCATTCCCTTCCTTTTCCCTCCTCCATTCCCTTCCTTTTCCCTCCTCCATTCCCTTCCTTTTCCCTCCTCCATTCCCTTCCTTTTCCCTCCTCCATTCCTTTCCTTTTCCCTCCTCCATTCCCTTACTTTTCCCTCCTCCATTCCCTTCCTTTTCCCTCCTCCATTCCTTTCCTTTTCCCTCCTCCATTCCCTTACTTTTCCCTCCTCCATTCCCTCCCTTTTCCCTCCTCCATTTCCTTCCTTTTCCCTCCTCCATTCCCTCCCTTTTCCCTCCTCCATTCCCTTACTTTTCCCTCCTCCATTCCTTTCCTTTTCCCTCCTCCATTCCCTTCCTTTTCCCTCCTCCATTCCCTCCCTTTTCCCTCCTCCATTCCCTTCCTTTTCCCTCCTCCATTCCCTTACTTTTCCCTCCTCCATTCCCTCCCTTTTCCCTCCTCCATTCCCTACCTTTTCCCTCCTCCATTCCAAACCTTTTCCCTCCTCCATTACATGCCTTTTCCCTCCTCCATTCACTCCCTTTTCCCTCCTCCATTCACTTCCTTTTCCCTCCTCCATTCCCTCCCTTTTCCCTCCTCCATTCCCTTCCTTTTCCCTCCTCCATTCCCTCCCTTTTCCCTCCTCCATTCCCTCCCTTTTCCCTCCTCCATTCCCTCCCTTTTCCCTCCTCCATTTCCTTCCTTTTCCCTCCTCCATTCCTTTCCTTTTCCTTCCTCCATTCCCTTACTTTTCCCTCCTCCATTCCCTTACTTTTCCCTCCTCCATTCCCTCCCTTTTCCCTCCTCCATTCCCTTCCTTTTCCCTCCTCCATTCCCTTCCTTTTCCCTCCTCCATTCCCTTCCTTTTCCCTCCTCCATTGACTTCCTTTTCCCTCCTCCATTCCCTTCCTTTTCCCTCCTCCATTCACTTCCTTTTCCCTCCTCCATTCCCTTACTTTTCCCTCCTCCATTCCCTTACTTTTCCCTCCTCCATTCCCTTCCTTTTCCCTCCTCCATTCCTTTCCTTTTCCCTCCTCCATTCCCTTACTTTTCCCTCCTCCATTCCCTTACTTTTCCCTCCTCCATTCCTTTCCTTTTCCCTCCTCCATTCCCTTCCTTTTCCCTCCTCCATTCCCTTACTTTTCCCTCCTCCATTCCCTCCCTTTTCCCTCCTCCATTCCCTTCCTTTTCCCTCCTCCATTCCCTCCCTTTTCCCTCCTCCATTCCCTTCCTTTTCCCTCCTCCATTCCCTTCCTTTTCCCTCCTCCATTCCTTCTTTTCCTCCTCCATTCCTTCCTTTTCCCTCCTCCATTCCTTCCTTTTCCTCCTCCATTGCCTTCCATTTCCCTCCTCCATTCCCTTCCTTTTCCCTCCTCCATTCCTTTTTCCTCCTCCATTCCCTTTCCCTCCTCCATTCCCTTCCTTTTCCTCCTCCATTCCTTCCTTTTCCTCCTCCCTTCCGTTCCTTTTCCCTCCTCCATTCCCTTACTTTTCCCTCCTCCATTCCCTTCCTTTTCCCTCCTCCATTCCTTTCCTTTTCCCTCCTCCATTCCCTTCCTTTTCCCTCCTCCATTCCTTTCCTTTTCCCTCCTCCATTCCTTCCTTTTCCTCCTCCATTCCTTTTCCTCCTCCATTCCTTTTCCTCCTCCATTCCCTTCCTTTTCCCTCCTCCATTCCATTCCTTTTCCATCCTCCATTCCCTTCCTTTTCCCTCCTCCATTTCCTTCCTTTTCCCTCCTCCATTCCCTTCCTTTTCCCTCCTCCATTCCTTCCTTTCCTCCTCCATTCCTCCTTTTCCTCCTCCATTCCTTCCTTTTCCTCCTCCATTCCCTTCCTTTTCCTCCTCCATTCCTTCCTTTTCCCTCCTCCATTCCTTCCTTTCCTCCTCCATTCCATTCCTTTTCCCTCCTCCATTCCCTTCCTTTTCCCTCCTCCATTCCCTTCCTTTTCCCTCCTCCATTCCCTTACTTTTCCCTCCTCCATTCCCTCCCTTTTCCCTCCTCCATTCCTTACCTTTTCCTCCTCCATTCCCTTCCTTTTCCCTCCTCCATTCCTTCCTTTTCCCTCCTCCATTCCTACCTTTTCCCTCCTCCATTCACTTCCTTTTCCCTCCTCCATTCCCTCCTTTTCCTCCTCCATTCCTCCTTTTCCCTCCTCCATTCCCTTACTTTTCCCTCCTCCATTCCCTTCCTTTTTCTCTCCATTCCCTTCCTTTTTCTCTCCATTCCCTTCCTTTTTCTCTCCATTCCCTTCCTTTTTCTCTCCATTCCCTTCCTTTTTCTCTCCATTCCCTTCCTTTTTCTCTCCATTCACTTCCTTTTTCCCTCCATTCCTCCTTTTCCCTCCTCCATTCCCTCCTTTTCCCTCCTCCATTCCCTCCTTTTCCTCCTCCATTCCCTTTCCCTCCTCAATTCCCTCCTTTTCCCTCCTCCATTCCTCCTTTTCCCTCCATTCCCTTCCTTTTCCCTCCTCCATTCCTCCCTTTTCCCTCCTCCATTCCTTTTCCTCCTCCATTCCTTCCTTTTCCCTCCTCCATTCCCTTCCTTTTCCTCCTCCATTCCTTCCTTTTCCTCCTCCATTCCTTCCTTTTCCCTCCTCCATTCCCTTCCTTTTCCCTCCTCCATTCCTCCTTTTCCTCCTCCATTCCTTCCTTTTCCCTCCTCCATTCCTTCCTTTCCCTCCTCCATTCCCTTCCTTTTCCCTCCTCCATTCCTTTCCTTTTCCTCCTCCATTCCTTCCTTTTCCTCCTCCATTCCTTCCTTTTCCCTCCTCCATTCCTTCCTTTTCCTCCTCCATTCCTTCCTTTTCCTCCTCCATTCCTTCCTTTCCCCTCCTCCATTCCCTCCCTTTTCCCTCCTCCATTCCCTTCCTTTTCCCTCCTCCATTCCCTACCTTTTCCCTCCTCCATTCCCTTCCTTTTCCCTCCTCCATTCACTTCCTTTTCCCTCCTCCATTCCCTTCCTTTTCCCTCCTCCATTCACTTCCTTTTCCCTCCTCCATTCACTTCCTTTTCCCTCCTCCATTCCCTTCCTTTTCCCTCCTCCATTCCCTTCCTTTTCCCTCCTCCATTCCCTTCCTTTTCCCTCCTCCATTCACTTCCTTTTCCCTCCTCCATTCCCTTCCTTTTCCCTCCTCCATTCCCTTCCTTTTCCCTCCTCCATTCCCTTCCTTTTCCCTCCTCCATTCCCTTCCTTTTCCCTCCTCCATTCACTTCCTTTTCCCTCCTCCATTCCCTTCCTTTTCCCTACTCCGTTCACTTCCTTTTCCCTCCTCCATTCCCTTCCTTTTCCCTCCTCCATTCACTTCCTTTTCCCTCCTCCATTCACTTCCTTTTCCCTCCTCCAGTCACTAACTTTCCTCTACTCATCCCATTTACTCCTTTTTATCAATTCGTCTGTCTGTCCTTTCTTTTACCCCTGTTCTTTTTCTTTTATTTACTCCCGAGCTCCTCTGTTTGTCTCCTCTCCGTTCTTCCTTTCCCTCTTCCTCTATCAGTCCCTTCAGCTCCTTTTATATACTCTCCAATTTGTGTGTCTGTTTTTTTCCTTTCCTCCTCTGTTTCCTCCTCCTTACCCTCCTGCTCTCCTTCATAATTCAGATTCTCAAATATGTGTTACTTTTAAAACTCTTTAGCCCCCTCCTCCTCCTCTCCTCCTCCTCCTCCTCCTCCTCCAACCTTCTCCTCCTCCTCAAAGCTCTCCCAAAAGCCTAAACCTGCTATAAAACCCCTTCTCTTCCTCTTCCTCCTCAAAGCTCTCCCAAAAGCCTAAATCTGCTATAAAACCCCTCCTCTTCCTCTTCCTCTTCCTGCTCCTCCTCCTCCTCAAAGCTCTCCATAAAGCCTAAATCTGCTATAAAACCCCTTCTCTTCCTCTTCCTCTTCCTCCTCCTCCTCCTCAAAGCTCTCCATAAAGCCTAAATCTGCTATAAAACCCCTTCTCTTCCTCTTCCTCCTCCTCCTCTTCTCCTCCTCCTCAAAGCTCTCCATAAAGCCTAAATCTGCTATAAAATCCCTTCTCCTCTTCCTCTTCCTCCTCCTCCAACCTCCTCCTCGTCCTCGTCCTCGTCCTCCTCCTCTTCCCCTTTCCCTTCCTCCTATTCCTCCTCCTCCTCCTCCTCCACTCTTTCCTCACCTTCGAAATCAATGCGTCCGTCGCCGTCTATGTCCACCTCTCGAATCATGTCTTCAACTGCAAAGAAGAAAAAAAAATATTGATGATGCTCTCTCTCTCTCTCTCTCTCTCTCTCTCTCTCTCTCTCTCTCTCTCTCTCTCTCTCTCTCTCTCTCTCTCTCTCTCTCTCTCTCTCTCTCTCTCTCTCTCTCTCTCTCTCTCTCATTGGTTATATAAGGCGTACAGAGGTAAATAATTTGTGTGTGTGTGTGTGTGTGTGTGTGTGTGTTTTATTTTTTGAGCGTGTTTTTTTTAGTGTGTTTTCTGTGTCTTTGTGTGTGTGTGTATTTTTGCCGTTCTTTTTTTTGTGAATGTGTACGTACTCTCCTCCTCCGATAGATCCTCCCCCAGGCACTGCAGCACCGCCCGCAGGTCGCTGGCGCAGATGTAACCGCGCTCGTGTTTGTCGAAGATCTGCGGGCAAGGAAAGAGTCGTGAGTTACTGCTCGCTCGCTCGCTCTCTCTCCCCTCCTTCACCCCCTCTCTCTCCCCTCCTTCACCCCCTCTCTCTCCCCTCCTTCACCCCCTCTCTCTCCCTTCCTTCACCCCCTCTCTCTCCCTTCCTTCACCTCCTCTCTCCAAAAAAGAAAAGAAGAAAAATAAATTAAAACGAAATGGAAAAGAAAGCGATCCCTTGCTCTCTAACTGTAAAAGAAAAAAAATCAAGAGGGAGAAAGAGAGAAGGAAACAACGTAGAGACGAACACGAGATACAAATAAAAGTAAATCAAAACAGATGAGGTAAGGAATAAATAACAAGATCAATTACAAGGGTAGCTTTAAGAGCCTAGGGATAGTGTGGCAAGGCTTGAGAAAAGAAAACACAATCAAACCCAACTTTTCTTTTTTTGTGGCTTTTGGAAATAATTGTTAAAGCCGAAAGAACTCAAACCCGACTTCTCACTTTTATGGGCTTTGAAAATAAGAGATGCGAGAGCCGAGAAAACTCAATCTTGACTTTTATTCACTGTGGCCTTTTGGTATAGCTGTTGTGAGAGCCGAAAGCGTTTGAGTATACGAAGCCGACCAGGATAGAGAGAGATAAGCCGGGTAAGTGCAGCACCTCAACCCCGCGCCTATAGTGACGTCAGCAGATGTCAAAGGGGGAGGGAAGAGAAAGAAAACGTATCACTGCACAAAAAGAGGTACAGAGGCGAGTTAAGAGAGCAGTTTGGGGCACTTATAGGTAGACACTCTTTACTTTTATCTTTTATAGGAGCGGCGGGTAGCGGTTTTTTTTTGTACTCTTTGTATTGCCCTTGAGCCGTCCTCTGATGTAAAAAAAAAAAGAAAAAAAAAGCTCTTGAACGACTGATCTCACGTTCCTATACAAACCGTCTATCCGTTTTCTTACTGGCGTCATGCACAAGGGGAGACACCTATATATCACTACATAAAACTGCAGAAGAACAGAGAGCGCGGTTTGGGGCAGGTGTAGGTAGCCAGTTCTTAGACTGACCTCACTCTCTTAGTCAAACCTTCTATCCGTTTTCTTACTGGCGTCATGCACAAGGGGAGACACCTATATTTCACTACATAAAACTGCAAGAGATCAGAGAGGGCAGTCTGGGGCACTTATAGGTAGGCAACTCTTGAACAACTGACAACACTTTTTTAGTCAAGCCTTTTATCCGTCTTCTTACTGGCATCATGCACAAGGGGAGACACCTATATCACTCCAGGGAGACACCTACATCACTACATAAAACTGCAACATAACAGAAAGAGGAGTTTGGGGCACGTATAGGGGTAGGCAGCTCTTGGACTGACCTCACTTTCTTAGACAAACCTATCCGTTTTTACTCATGTCATTTGCAAGTTAAGACACATTTTGACCCAGCATCCCCTCTGTATGAAGGTACCTGACCACCTCTGTGTATGGAGCCTGACTTCTGCTGCCCCTCCCCCGTGCTCCACCATGAGGGCCTGACTACGGCTGACCCTCCCTAGTGCTCCACCTTAAGGGCCTGACTACCGCTGTTCGTCCTCTGTGATCCACCTTAAGGGCCTGACTACCGCTGTTCGTCCTCCGTGATCCACCATGAGGGCCTGACCACCGCTGCCCCTCCGTCGTGTTTACCTTGAAGGCGTCGCGCAGCTCCTTCTCCTCGTCCTCGGAGGGCCGTTCGCCGCCGCCGCCCATGTTGCATACGATCTCCACGAACTCGTTGAAGCTGAACGTGCCATCGCCTGAGGGAGGAGGACTTCGTTAGTGCCTGTAGCAGTAGTAGTAGTAGTAGTAGTAGTAGTAGTAGTAGTAGTAGTAGTAGTAGTAGTAGTAGTAGGAGGAGGAGGAGGAGGAGGAGGAGGACAGCAGTGCAAGATGAGGCAAGGAGGACGAGAAAGAAGCAGCAAAAAAAAAAAAAAAAAAAAAAAATGGGGGATGAGTAGGAGGAAAAGGTTTTAGCAGAAGCAGGAGAGAGACGAGGAAGAGGAGGGTAATAAGGAGTAGAAGGAGGAGGAGGAGGAGGAGGAGGAGGAGGAGGAGGAGGAGGAAGAGGAGGAGGGCTAAGAAGACACATTTACAGTCTGCGGAAGGGCGGGAGAGAAGATCAAAGTTACCTAAAACGAGGAGGAAAGGGTCGTTAGTTTGGGAGGAAGAGAGAACACAGTCCAAACACCCACAAGAGGAGGAGGAGGAGGAGGAGGAGGAGGAGGAAGGTGTGGTACGAAGCGTGAGAAACAAATTTTACTGTTGGTGATAACTTGTGTTTTTTTTATTATTTACATTCTCTCTCTCTCTCTCTCTCTCTCTCTCTCTCTCTCTCTCTCTCTCTCTCTCTCTCTCTCTCTCTCTCTCTCTCTCTCTCTCTCTCTCTCTCTCTCTCTCTCTCGGCCTTCAGCCTCAACAACCGCCTGCAGACTCTCTGCGGAGAGCTTGACGTCGAGTTCTTTAACGCCTGGAACGATTTCTACGGCCAGAGTAGACTTTTCCAAAGGGACGGCATACACCTGTCCCCCATCGGGGCAGCCAGATTTGGAAGGCTCCTCAACAACGCCGTACGTAACGCCCGAACAACAAAAAACGACTCTCAGCCACGTCCTTCCATCCCGCCCGTGTAAATAGACACCATACACCGCAACAGACTCGTAACATTGAACCCTCCAGTACCTCTATTACCAAGCTTCAAGATAACCTCAGAGTCCTTAGTTTCAATGCGCGTAGCCTAAGAAACAAGTTTGATGAACTGCGATGTCTTGCTCTGACAGAAAACTTTGACGTAATTGCTATAACCGAAACATTTATTGACACCACTAATATTGATTTAAGTTCCGAATACAACATAGATGGCTACAGATTCTTCAACAATGATCGTGTAAACCGTAGAGGTGGTGTCGCCCTTTTGTCAAATGCTACTTGCAACCTACTGACAAAACACCAAGAAACAGTAACGTTGAACATTTGTGCGTGCGAGTAAACATTGAAAAAGTCAATTTAAATATATCTGTCACTTACAGGCCTCCGGGGCAATCACTTGATGGCGATCTTGAAATGTACAGCGTCTTAAGGCAGTCACTTAATAACAGCGACTCACTGATACTAGGAGACTTTAACCTCCCCCATATCGACTGGGCGACACTGTCGGGTACAGAAGGTGAGTCCCATAGAATGATCGAATTTCTAGAGGAAAATTATCTAAGCCAAATGGTTTCTGAACCAACTCGACAAAATAACATACTTGACCTTGTTATAGCGACCCAAGATAACCTAGTCAGTAATGTCACGGTAGGAGAACACCTCGGTTCCTGCGATCATAAACTAGTGCGCGTTGACATTAGAGCTCAAACATCGGTGACTGAAAATAAAGTTAAGGTGCCCAATTTCAACAGAGCCAACTTCGTAGAAATCCGACGAAAACTAATAGATATGCAACTATCAGATGACGGCAATGCAGAGGACGCCTGGCTAAACTTTAAAAATCACTTACTCACTCAGCAGGACACATTTGTACCCTTGTGCGAGAAGCGAATAAACACAAATAAAGTCCACCGTGGTTTAATAGCGAAATTAAACACTCAGTCAAGGCGAGAAAATTGTCTTACAGGTTAAAGAAAGACCAAAGCACGCCCGAAACCATTAGACGTTACAATGATGCAAGGCGACGAGTAAAAGATTAGTGCATCAGGCAAAGCGTAGATATGAAGAAAATATTGCAGCCAACTGTAAAAATAATCCGAAATCCTTCTTCAGTTACATAAACAACAGAAAGGCGATCAGAAGTGGAATTGGACCTTTAACAAACAGCGACGGTGCACTAGTGACTGACAGCCAACACGTTGCAAACCTATTAAATAATTACTTTTCCTCGGTGTTTAATAATAACAGTCCTCCCACCACCACCACCAACACCAGTACTAATGTAAATCCCGAGCATGCATTGTCTAACTTAGAAATAAAACCCGATGAAGTCCTTAAAGCCCTCAAATCACTTAAAACAAATAAAAGTCCTGGACCTGATAAAGTATATCCAACTCTGCTGAAAGAAACAAAGAGCGAAATACTCTCCTCCTCACAACCGTATTCAATATGTACTTGCGACAATGCATTGTCCCTTAAGATTGGAAAAAGTCTAAAGTGACACCGATTTTTAAGACAGTAGACAAAAACGTACAATGTAATTACGGGACAATTAGTATAACTGCTGTTGTAGGTAATCTAATTGAGGGCATAATTAGAGACAAATTGTGAGTTACCTTGAAACTCATTAATTGGGGACTCACAACATGGCTTCCGCACCATACGATCCTGCCTATCAACTCTATTAACCTTTTATAACGACCTCTTCACTGTTTATGACGTAACCAAATCACTGGACGTAGTCTATCTTGATTTCAGAAAGCGTTTGATAAAGTCCCGCATCATAAATTACTTTACAAATTAAAGCAAATAGGTATTGACGGTCAGGTAAACCAATGGATCGCGAATTGGTTGAGCAACAGACAACAAAGAGTAGTGATTGACGGATTTAACTCAGAGTGGGCGCCGGTCACTAGTGGCGTCCCTCAGGGCTCGGTTCTTGGCCCAGTGCTCTTCATTATTTACATCAACGACGTGGATGTTGGACTCAATAACCGCATTAGTAAATTTGCAGACGACACAAAGATTGGTAACTCGGTTCTCACTGACGAAGACAGGCAAAGCC
>NC_066560.1:5376604-5394104 GCF_024679095.1 Eriocheir sinensis
GAAAAGAAAAAGAAAAAAGAGATGGAGGAGATGGTAAAGAAAGAGGAAGAAGAGGAAATGGAAGACCAGGAACAAGAAGAGGATATAAACAACTAATAAAGAAGAGGAGGAGGAGGAGGAGGAGGAGGAGAAACAGAAAAAAAAAGATAAAAACAAGAGGCAGAGAAAGTGTAATGGTGGTGCTGGGAATGGAGGAAGTGGAGGAGGAGGAGGAGGAGGAGGAGGAGGAGCGCAGCGGAAATGGAGATGATAGTGGTTAAACACGATAAGGTAATGAAGGTGTGGGAAATTCTATTAGGTAGTGGTGGTGGTGGTCGTGGTGTGGTGGTGGTGGTGGTGATGGTGGTGATAGTGGTGGTGGTGGTGGTGGTGGTGCTGATGGTGGTGGTGATGGTGATGATGGTGTTGGTGGTGATGATGATGGTGGTGGTGGAGTGAAGGAGACTTGAGACCAGGCTGAAGAAAAAGGCGGAGGAGAGAGAGAGAGAGAGAGAGACGGTAATGGGTCTGTTATTGTGGTTCTAGATAGGTAATTCCCACACCCACACACCCACACACACACACACACACCTGCTTGTCTACACACCTGCGCACCTTTCCACACGGTCTCCAGGTGTCTTTCCCTTAATTAATTGTTCTCTCCACCTGAGGCGCATCGTAAGAGTGTACCACATTTTTTTATATTTACCTGAGGGCCGCCCAGGTGATTATAGTTCACTTGCATATATTTAATTAAGTGAAAAAACATCTAAAATCAACTTCAATTTAAAACATTTCCGAAAGTGTCCTGGTTTTGATGAAGTTACACATTCATTATCCTCCTCCACTGTACTCAGTAAGCTGTTTTTTTTTTTTTTCTTACAACAAAGGAGACGGCTCAAGGGCAACAGAAAGAGTGAAGAAAAAAAAAAGCCCTCTACTCACCCCTCCCAAATGTATGCTTCCTCATTAATGAAACTTATGCTCCAACAAGGCGGGCTCTTTCTTTGTTGCTGCGTGTCATGTGTTTGAAGAGTCGCTAGACAACCTAAGTTAGCCAACATCAAAACAGTTATCAGATGCGTTAGCCCAGTAAATCAAAATATGCTTCCTTAATAATGAAACTTGTTACCTACCAGAGTATTATCTTCTTTGTTGATTAATATTGCTCTAAATCGCACCGGGGTCATTCCTCGGACCCAGGGGACTCGCATTGATTACACAAGCCTCAGTGATCACGTTTGGCAACACTGAAGAATAGCGACGGAACCTTCTGTCTGATATCTGTTTATCGAATAATCGTCTATCAGATAAAAAGGAATCGGAAACCAATGTGTTCTCTCTTTTGAAGTCTCCCCACCCACCTGACTCCCTCCCTCCCTCTGTCCTCCCTTCCGCCCCGCCACGGAAGCACACAGTCTCCCTCCTCTAAACCCCTCGTCGTGGCAGAGGCCGCGGCTCAAGCCTTCCTCTGAGGGCACCAATGAGTCAAGGGTCCTCAAGAGCAGCAGTCAATGCCCGCCGTGACCCGCAGTGCCGCACGACGCTTCCCGCTGGAGTGGCCGACGCGGCTACCACCCTTGGCCCGGGGCTGGTAACGAGGTCGAAGGGGACAGAATGCGTTGCCAGTCTGTTAATAATCCCTCCATGTGAGTTTTTAATCGAGGTAGGAAGGGACGGCACGTGTTACCAATCTGTTCACCCCTCGGAGTGCCAAGAGTGTCAGAGGGACGGCATGATCTTCCAGTCTGTTAATCCTTCTGCAAGTATTCATCAGCGCTGCCTGCCTGCCTGTCCTCGGGCCCTGCCTAGATACTAACCAAGGAAAACGAACCTCTTCACACAATATACTGAACGTCGTGCCTAAGATATTATGGGATTTATTGATTACTCGAGTGACGACAAGCGGAAAAACAGCAAACACCAAGCAAACAAGATGAAAAAACAACAATAATAATAATAATAATAATGATGATAATAATGATAATGATGGTAGTGGTGGTGGTGGTGGTGGCGGCTCCACTTAACGAAGGCAGCGTTGACAAAGGAAAAGAATGAGGACAATTATATTTCCCGCGCCTCTCCTCGTCATTAGAGAAACGTCACTCTTGTTTCCGAGGGATGAGTGCGCAGTGAGGAGTGGCCTTGAGTGTGAAGGAGGAGGAGGAGGAGGAAAAGGAGGAGGAGGAGGAGATGTCGGTGGAGAAGGCTCATGTGTGTACCGAGGCCGAGGAAGAACCACTACCTCCTCCTTCCCCTTCTCCTCCTCCTTCTCCTCCTCCTCCTCCTCTTCCTCCTCCACTCATTCTTTTTATCCTTTACGTTGGATTTTTATTTGTGAAGGATTAATGCTGTGTTTAGACCGACACACACACACACACACACACACACACGGCTCTCATTACTATTCTTAAAGTTTCTGCTATCACCTAAGTTCAGTATTAGGGTCAAATTACTCTCTCTCTCTCTCTCTCTCTCTCTCTCTCTCTCTCTCTCTCTCTCTCTCTCTCTCTCTCTCTCTATCTATCTATCTATCTATGCCTACCTATCTGTATTTCTCTTCCCTTTCCTTCCCTTCTCTTCCCTTTCCTTTCTACACCTTAAATTCCTTTCCCTTCTTCCTCTCCTTTCCTTTCGTTTAAAAAATCTTGCCTTCTCTTTCCTTTTCTTTTTTTTCCTTCCCCTCCCTTCATCCAGGAGGCTTAACTCCCCACTTCCCCTCCCTTCTCTCTCTCTCTCTCTCTCTCTCTCTCTCTCTCTCTCTCTCTCTCTCTCTCTCTCTAATGTATGCATCCTATATTCGTTCTTCTCTGCAATTTTAAAACGAATGTGTCCTTTTATTACCTTAGAATTGTTCAATTTACACCTGAGAGAGAGAGAGAGAGAGAGAGAGAGAGAGAGAGAGAGAGAGAGAGAGAGAGAGAGAGAGAGAGAGAGAGATACATCGCCCTTTAACGGAGCTTCCACTCCTTTACAAATGAGTGTTGTGGCTGAGAGAGAGAGAGAGAATGTGTGTGTTTGCATGTGTGTGTGTGTGTGTGTGTGTGTGTGTGTGTGTGTGTGTGTGTGTACGTGAAACTTGCCTCGCCCATCCCTCCTTCTCACCTTTGACCTATTAGAAGAAAAAAAGATTGTACATGAAGCCACGAAACTAGTTATTTTTCTTTTTTTTCCTTTTTCTTCTTCAATCATTTACATTTTTATGTTTTTATTTCTCTCAGTTTTTTATTTATTATTATTTTTTTTTTAGTGGTGATGGTGGTGTTAGTGGTGATAAGGGGTAGTGTTATTGGTGGTGGTAGTATCAGTGTTGTTGTTGTTGTTGTTGTTGTTGGTGGTGGTGGTGGTGGTGGTTATGGTGGTGGTGGTGATGGTGTTGTTGTTGTTGTTGGTGGTGGTGGTGGTTATGGTGGTGGTGATAGTGTTGTTGTTGGTGGTGATGGTGTTGTTGTTGTTGTTGTTGGTGGTGGTGGTGGTGGTGGTGTTGTTGTTGTTGGTGGTGGTGGTAGTATCAGTGTTGTTGTTGTTGGTGGTGGTGGTGGTGGTGGTGGTGGTGGTGGTGGTGGTGGAGGTGGTGGTGCTGTTGTTGTTGTTGTTGGTGGTGGTGGTGGTAGTATCAGTGTTGTTGTTGTTGGTGGTGGTGGTGGTGATGGTGTTGGTGTTGGTGGTGGTGATGGTGTTGTTGTTGTTGTTGGTGTTGGTGGTGTTGGTGTTGGTGGTGGTGGTGGTGGTGGTGGTGTTGTTGTTGGTGGTGGTGGTGGTGGTGGAGGTGGTGGTGGTGGTGGTGATGGCGGTGGTGTTCTGGAGGTGACGCATGATTATTTCCTCCCATTTCTTCTTTCCCATTCACAGCGGGATAAAAAATGGAATCTCTTTGTGGAGGGAGAACTTGTCTAAATCTATACCTTCCTTATATAAGTTCATCTATTTATTTTATTTATATCTGAGGGCGATTCTATCTCTCTCTATCTATCTATGTATCTATCTTTCTATCTATTCATGTAGCGTATCTCTCTTCCTTTTCCCTTTCTTCTTTCTCCTCCTCCCTTTCAACATACTGGTTCTCTTTCCCCTTTCCTCCTGCTTTTTTCCTCCTCTCCCCTCTCCACTACTTCCTTCCACTGCATTTCCTCTTCTCTTCTCCTCCCCTATACAAAATTACTCCCATTGGACTCATTGTAAACTTTTTCCTACCTCCCTCTCCAAATCTCTCTCTCTCTCTCTCTCTCTCTCTCTCTCTCTCTCTCTCTCTCTCTCTCTCTCATTTTCCTTCGGTTCCAATCTTCATCGTTTATTTCATTATTATCCATTAGAGTGAATTCCTTTCCTTTTTTTTCCCCTTCATCTCTCCTCCCTTCCATATGTCGCAGTGCCCTTCCCTCTCCTCCCCTTCCCTTCCCTTCCTTCCCCTTATCAGCCCTTTCCCTACCCACCTCTCATTTCCTTTGCACCGTCCCTCCCTCCCCTTCTCTGATCATCCCTTATACCTTCCCTATGTTCACCTATTCTACCATACCCTTCCTTTCCATTAACCCTTTTCTTTCCTTTCCCACGTCCCCCTCACTTCTTTCCCTTCCCTTTCTTTCCTTCTCCTCTACCTTCCCCCCTTTGTAGCTCTACCTTTCCCTTCCCTGCGGTCTTCATTTCCTCTCCTTTCCTTTCCTTTCCTTTCCCTGCATACCTTCGCCTCCTTTCCCTCCCTCCCTTCCCAGAAATCAGAACCTTTGGCGGGGCGAGATGAAGTACACTAACAACAGACAGCGAACCAGGTGGAAAGATTAAGTTGAGGTAAGGAGTATTGCTGAGGCAGGACGGAGTACACGAACGCCAAACAGAGATCCAAGTGAAAAAATTAAGGAGTATTAAAATTTTGCTTGGGCAGGATGGAGCACACGAGCACCAGACAGAGAACCAGCAGGTGAAATACGTTGGGAAAGGCCTTTGTGGTGGCGTGAACTGACATAATGGCTGATGAATGTGTGTGTGTGTGCTGAGTAGGCAAAAGGATGTTGGAGATGGAGGTTGCGGAAGAAGGAAAAGAGGAAGGCCAAGGAGATGAATGGATAGATTGCATAAAGGAAGACTGACCGAGAAGGGATTAGAAGACCTGGCCGTGAAGGATAGGAGTATAGAGGGACGACGAAGTAGGAACAGGAACCTCATAGGAAAGACAGTAGAGGGAGAAAAAGAAAAAGTAATAGTAGTAGTAGTAGTAGTAGTAGTAGGAGGAGGAGGAGGAGGCGTGTGTCAAATACCCCTTACCTCGAGTCACTACCGCGTGTGCCATCCAGTCTTCAGAGCAGTGTTACCAGATCTCTCCTGCAGAATTATGCTGGACTCAACTTAAAATTATGCAGCAAAATTATGCCGAGTGACAAAATTATGCCAACTTTATGGTAAATATACGAAATTATGTTAATCAAGTCAAGACAGCAAGTAGCAACCCTATTTGATATCTCAGAAATGAACGTAGTCACAGAGCCAACCTTGCCCAACCAAATCAAGCAACCGACTGGCCTTGTGGCGTATCTATGTGAAGCTTACGTCATGTCGTGTCTCCGGGTCTCCCACGAGTACCCAGACTCTCCCCGTTCTATACTTCTATGAGTACCGTCAGCGGTCGGAAAAAGGGATAGAAAAGGACAGATTCAGCCTGTCCTTATTTATTCAACAAATAGGACAACTAATCTTAAAAAGCACAGTCTGTTTTAATCACAGACTGGTAACCATGGCAAGTGTGTCTCACGCCTACCAGCCAGCATTCGCCTCTTACACGATTTCCTCTTACTTGTCGGATTTCCTTAAATTGTGCTAGATTGATGTTAAATAATTCATGATTGTTAAAAGTATGCAAACCACAGATAATTTGCTGAAATTATGCTAAATCTGGTAACACTGATCCAGAGGACACTAAAAGGTTACAAGAGTGAAAACGTTCGTCTCTCCAACACAACCACGATAGAAAACGGGTCAGTTAGTCAAAGAAAACTGGGTTACTTGTTAAGCCTGCGGTGACTTGGCTAATTTTGTGTTGACATGAAGGACGAGAGAGTAGTCTGGAATGGGACTACTACTACTACTATTACTACTACTACTACTACTACTACTACTATTACAGCTTCCACCACTCCTTAGGTCTTCCTCATCTTCCCCTTTCTCTATTCCTTAGTTTCTACCATTGATTCTTCTTCCCTATCTTGGTATACTCCTTACAGTCCCCTTCATTGCTTTATTTTTCATTATTCTCCTTACCTTTCTTTACTAGTTAGTTTCCACCGTTCCCTTAGCCTTTGTCCTCTCATCTTTACTGACTTCTAAGGCGGTGTACCTTCCAAAGAAAACGAGCGTATTCCAGAGGATCGATTCAAAGAAAACCAAAATACAAAGGGTGACAAAACTGTGATTTCCTATCTTTATATTATTTTTGAGTGGTTGTGATAATAACATGTAAGGCAATGGTTCTTAACGCGGGTGAGAAACAGAAAGACAGATAGACAAAGATAAACACAGAAAGACACAGACCGACAGACAGACACAGACAGATTGAGACCGACAGACCATGAGACAGACAGACAGACAGATCGAGACCGATGGACCATGAGACAGACAGACAGACAGACCGAGACCGACAGACCATGAGACAGACAGACAGACCGAGATCAAGACAGTGACACAGACAGACAGAGAGAGAATAACTAAAAAAAGCTTTTGAACAAATAAACAAAAGTGGAAATCATATATAAAAAAGATAAGAAATTGAGAAAATGGGAAATAAGTCGCTTGGGGAAGACGATAAGAATAATGGAAGGCAACGACAGAACGCCAAGGAAGATATAAATAAATAAATAAATAAAGGAAAAGGAAAAGGAACTGGAAAGGAATAAAAAGGATCACCAAATTGTTCTCCCTCTTCAGATCTTAGTGCCGCAACACACACACACACACACACACACACGGCCTTCGCTGAAGATCCTGCACCGTAAAATAGGTTGCCGGGAAGGAGTGAGGGAACGAGATTACAAAGTTAGTGGGACGGAATGAGACAAAACCCTTCTTTTCTAATTCTACGAAGACGAACACGCAGTGTTTCTCAACCGGGATTCCCCGAAACCAAAAATTTCCGCAAAAGGTCGCGAGGGGTTCCACGAAAAACAGTAATAAATAGACTGATGCATTTTTTAGTAATTTTTGTTTATTTTTTTATTCGTAATTTTACCATAGACGTACGGCATATTGTTGGAGAATCCTTGATAATTATAATAAAGGCTTCAACCTCTTATTTTGAATTATAATAATCATAGGGAATGTATTTAGCGATGTATATATGTAATAAAAGAGACCGATATCAATAATGGTATATAATAATTTTTATGCTGGGATTTCCAGTGACATGAAAACTATTTTAATGGTTGCAGAAGGGTGAAATGGTTGAGAGAGAGAGAGAGAGAGAGAGAGAGAGAGAGAGAGAGAGAGAGAGAGAGAAATAGGGAGAGAGAAATAGGGAGAGTGCAATATTTTATTTACATCAAGAGAAAAATAAATCACACGAGATCAAAAGCAAAATATCGAAATAAAAATCAAAGACACGAAAAAAGCAAAGTCACTCAATGATGCAGAAAGAAAAAAAGTGCACGATGAGACATGAAAAAAAAAAAGTTGTAAAAAGAGGAGACTTATATCAAGGGTCATAAAATCCACAAAATCGATTCGAGTTTGACTAAAAAAAATATGAGGATTATTTTTTCCCTCAGTTATGTTAATCGTCTTAGTGGAATGTATGAAGAGTGAATGAAACATGTGTACCCCGCCATGTGAAACCATTCCTATTTTCATTTTCGTATGTTTTTATTTTCTTTCCTGTCCCTTAACCCCCTCCCCCACCAAGCAATCCCATCAACCGACCCACACATTCCGCCCACACACACACACACACACACACACACACACATCCACAGTCAATATCAATGCTGGGAATGCTTAACCTCAAAATAGACTTTAATCCTTACCTCCCCTTCCTCTCCTCCTAACAAGACACAGAAACCTTTGCCAACACTCACCGTCCAGCAAGACCCACAGAGCCTCCCTTCACAAAGACCTTATTTCTGCTCACATACCTACATTCCCCTTACTACACCCCACTTCATTCAATCCCTTCCCCTCCAACACCCAGGAACACTCGCTAACACTCAACGTATGTCAGTGATCCTCCCTTCATACAACCGAATCTTCATCTTCCTGACAAATTCCTTCCCCTTCAACCCTTCCCTCAAGCCTTTCCCTTCCGACACAGACATCAGCTAACACATCGTCAACATTAATCTCATGCACTTACTCTCTCACCTATTCCCTTCCCTTCACCGTTCCCTCGATCCTTACCTTCCCCTTCTTCCCCCTTATCATCACACTCAAACACACTATAACAGTCAACGTCAATGTCAACTTAATCCAACATGTCCAGCAAATATTCCCTTCAAACGACCCTTTCTTCATCACATATTCCTTTCTCTTCCACCTTTCCCCTCGTCACCCCTAACAAGACACACCCAAACTCTGGCACCCACCGTCTATGTCTTGCCCTGCCTTGCCCCCTAGCTTCCTTAAACCCTAATCTCCCTCTCCAACACTCCCAAACACTCCCCAACACTCACCGTCAATGTCTATCTTGTCCAGCCTCCCTTCCCCTACCCCTTGTTCACTTCCCTCAGTTCTTGTCTCCCCGTCCAAGAAACAGAGGTCCGTATTCTCAAAAGATTCCGCCTCTCACATCAGTTAATTCCAAAGGCCATGAAAGAGATCAGACGGGTTCTCATGAGTGATTCTTTAAGCTCATGGTACGGAAGAAGGGTCAGACTACCACCAGGGTTATTAAACTACCCCTGGAAATGCCTACAACTCCTATGAAAGCCTTGTCAAATACGTGTGCCAAGAATACGGCCAAGAAACACCGGTCAACACTCACCGTCAATGTCGATCTCGTCCAGCATGACCTGAAGCTCCTCCTCCGTGGCGAACTGTCCCAGGTTCCGCATGAACTGGCCCAGCTCCTGCTTGGTGATGGTGCCGTCCTCGTCCTTGTCAAACAGCCGGAAGGCCTCGCGGAACTCTGCGGAGGGGACACAAGGGTGGAACGTTGGTTTTGTGTTAGGTTAGGTTTGTTGTTGGAGGTGTTGTTGTTGTTTTGATGTTGTTGTTATTTGTTTTGTGTTAGTTTTAGTTAGAGTGAGAAGAAGAAAAAAGGAAAAGAACAAAAGAAGAAGAAAAATAAAAGAAAAATAAAAGAAGAACAAGAACAAGAACAACAATAACAATTAGTAGTAGTAGTAGTAGTAGTAGTAGTAGTAGTAGTAGATGTAGTAGTAGTAGTAGTAGTAGTAGTAGAAGTAGTAGTAGTAGTAGTAATAGTAGTAGTAGTAGTAGTAGTAGTAGTAGTAGTAGTAGTAGTAGTAGTAGTAGTAGTAGTAGTAGTAGTAGTAGTAGGAGGAGGAGGAGGAAACACATGGACATGGAAACACATGGACTAGCAGGCAGCAGAAAGCCTGTTGGCTCATTACTAGGCTGCCTGCGTTCAGTGATTTAATCAATCCGTTTGCCATAGGAGTGGCTTGCAGGGAAGGATTAAAGCACTTGTGTACCTACTCTTGGGAACGTTCAGTTCACACCCGTTGCAGCAAAGTGGCGATCAATGCGTTTCTTGAAGGAGTTGATGGTCTCTGCGCTAACCACTTCTGAAGGAAGGCTGTTCCAGTGGCGAACAACTCTATTTGAGAAATAACTCCTGCCGATGTCGGTATTGCATCGCTTTGCTTGAATTGTTTTTCCGTTGTTTCTTGTTCTCAGGTTAGTTTGTAGCGTGAAGAGTTTGGAGTGATCAACGTTGCTGAGCTTGTTCAGGTACTTAAAGACTTGTATCATGTCTCCCCGCAGTCGTCTCTTTTCCAACGTGAAGAGGTTGAGTCGCTCGAGTCGCTCTTCATAGGGTTTCGTCCTCAGTGATGGTATCATCTTCGTGGCGCGGCGCTGTACTCTCTCAAGTAATTCAATGTCTTTCCTGTAATTAGGAGACCAGAATTGCACGGCGTAGGGCCTTACCAGCGAATTATACAAGGATAACATAACTCCCGGCGTCTTGTATTCGAAGTTCCTCGATATGAACCCAAGCATTGTATTGGCTTTCTTACAGGCGGACTTGCAGTGTTTTGTTTGTTTCAAGTCAGTGCTGATGGTGACCCCGAGGTCTCTTTCCTCTTGCACAACATGTAGTGGTTCGCCACCCATGTGGTATATGTGGTTGCTGTTTCTGGATCCGATATGCATTACTTTACATTTGGCAGTGTTGAAGGACATCTGCCATTTTTCTGACCACCGAGTGATCAGGTCCAGGTCTCTCTGGATAATTTCGCAGTCTGCCGTCGTGAGGGCCTTCCCACCCACCTTTGTGTCGTCGGCAAATTTTGAAAGATTGGATTTTAATCCTAGTTCTAGGTCGTTGATATATATGATGAAAAGTATGGGTCCCAGCACTGACCCCTGTGGCACTCCACTTGTGACCGGGAGCCACTCAGAGGCCTGTCCGTTGAGTACAACTCGTTGTTTTCTTTCAGTGAGCCAGTCTTTGATCCACGCTGTCAGATCGTCGCCTAATCCCGCCGACTTAAGTTTCTTGAGGAGTCTTTCATGTGGCACTTTGTCAAAGGCTTTCTGAAAGTCTAGATATATAACATCACTGGGGATATGATTATCCCAGTTTTCATAGATACCTTGGAAGAAGTCCAATAAATTGGTTAAGCATGAGCGCTTGTTCCTGAAACCGTGCTGAGCATCGGAAATGATGTTGTTGTCTTCAAGGAACCTAACGAGTTTGTCTCTGATGATCTTCTCGAGGATTTTACCCGCCACTGAGGTCAAGCTGATTGGTCTGTAGTTTAGGGCCACACTTTTGTCTCCCTTTTTGTAGATCGGTGTTACGTTCACTTGTTTCCAGTCTTTCGGGACTTTGTTTTGTTGTAGTGACTGATTGTAGATGGCGGTGGGTGGCTTGAGGATTTGCTGCTTGAGTTCCTTGAGCAGCCTGGGTGACAAGTCGTCGGGTCCGGTAGACTTGTTTGTCTCGAGTTTGTCTAGGTACTTTTTCACATCCCGTTCGTCGATTGTACCAATTTCTAGGGGAGTGATTCCCATCGGTGGGGAAGGGCTCTCGGGTACGGACTGGGTATTCTCGACCGTGAACACAGACGCGAAGTTCCTGTTTAGGATTTCGACCATTTGTCTACTGTCCTGTGTTAGTACGTCACTTTCATCTTTTAGGGGACCGATATTGCTTTTTGTCTTCTTTTTGGTTCTTATATACGTGAAGAACTTTTTCGGGTTGGACTTGGCTTCGCGTGCAATTTGCTTTTCATAGTCGCGTTTACTCTGGCGAATGAGTGTTCTGCAAGCTCTGAGGCTTTGATGGTACTGTTCGCGTGCCTCGTCAGTGCTGTTTTCCTTTAGCAAGTTGTATTTTCTCTTCTTCAAATTAATCGCCCGTCGAACTTGGGTAGTCATCCATGGTGTGCTTGTGGCATTATTTGTTCTCCTTGTCTTCATGGGAACAGTCGTTCTCTCTACCTCCAGGAGTTTATTCTTAAAGCCGTTCCACGCGCCGTCCACCGGAGCGAGGTTCATGGGTTCCCAAGTTGTCTGGGTTAGCAGCTCACGAGCAAAGTTAAAATTGGCTTTTTTGTAGTCTGGAATCTTGGACGTGTTTTCGGTGAGTTCATGGTCTGTTCTGATTTTTAGGCGAATTAGGTGATGGTCGCAACCATCCAGTTTTTCGCCGACTTGACATTCACGTGTGAGATCTGAATCACTCACGAGTACTAGGTCTAATAAGTTATTTTCCCTCGTCGGTTGGGTAACAATCTGAGTAAGAAAAGTGTCCTCTAACATTTCGAGCAATCTGTTACCCTCCCGATCTCCAATCATCGTGGTCCAGTCAATGTTGGAACAGTTAAAGTCCCCGATAATGATTGACTGTTTGTTTTGTGTTATGGTGTGAATTTCCTCGTACAGCGCTTCGTCGTCCCCTGCTTGTTGCTTTGGAGGTCTGTAAACGGTTCCAATCGTTGTTTTGTTGTGCTTGCTAGTCTCCAGTTCAACATGGAGGAGGAGGAGGAGGAGGAGGAGGAGGAGGAGGAGGAGGAGGAGGAGAAGGAGGAGGAGGAGAAGGATGAGGAGAAGGAAGAAGAGAAAGAGGAGGAATAAAGTACCAAGTATCATATAAATCACAGTCTTACACAACAGCGCCTTGGACCATAATACCGTAATAACTGTTGCCAGATTACTATTGCGCCTATCCTCTCTATGTAGCGGGAAGAGGTGGGAGCAAGAGGAAGAGGAAGAGGACAAAACAATCTGAGGACGCGCAAAGAGGACTCACTAAAGGGCGGGGAAGAGGAGGAGGAGAGGCAGCCCAATCACCTTTAATCAAAGGTCTGCAGGTGAGAGAGAGAGAGAGAGAGAGAGAGAGAAAATAAAAGAAGGAAACAGACAGAGGATAGATTAGAGAAAGAATGAAAGAAAAAGAAAATAAGGAAACAATCAAATAAAATAGGGAATGATAGAGAGAGAGAGAGAGAGAGAGAGAGAGAGAACTTCGTGATAATACAACCGGACTGGGAAAAAACTAAGACTCTCCATTTAAACTTTGTGCAAAAAAATAAAGGAAAAGGGAAAAAACAAACTTTGGAAATCAAAAACTTAGAGGAAAAAAACAGGAAGGAGAAAATCAACGAAAATAAAATAAAAGAAAATGAAAAAAAAAATAGGAAAGAAATGAAAGCGCGTAGGAAAGGAAAAAAAACACACAAATAAGAATATCGATGAAAAAAATATAAAACAGGAAGTGGAAAAAAAATTAAATGAAATGAGAAAATAAAAATAAAAGGAAAGGAAAAGAACAATAGGATGAAGTGAGAATATCTGTGAACTAATTAAGAGAGAAAATAATTGGTGTGTGTAATAAGGGAAACAAAAGACTCATTGTTATGTGAATTTAGTATATTACTTTTTTTTTCATCCACTTAAGCGCTGGAATTTACTTTTATTTTTTTTATATTCAATTTTGTTTGCCTGTCTTTCTGTCTGTGGTAGTAGTAGTAGTAGTAGTAGTTGTTGTTTTAGTAGTGGTGGTGGTAGTGGTGACGGTAGTAGCAATAGTAGTAGTAGTAGTAGTAGTAGTTGTTGTTGTTGTTGTTGTCACATAACATTCTACCCTTTGTCACAGGGACGGAAATTCAATGTTGTTGATCTGGAAGGGAAAAAAAATATATGATTGGACCTGTCAGAAACACGTCTTCCCTTCTCTCTCTCTCTCTCTCTCTCTCTCTTTGCCGGTCTTTATCTATCTTCGTCAATACAGAGAGAGAGAGAGAGAGAGAGAGAGAGAGAGAGAGAGAGAGAGAGAGAGAGAGAGAGAGAGAGAGAGAGAGAGAGAGAGAGAGAGAGAGAGAGAGAGAGAGAGAGAGAGAGAGAGAGAGAGAGAGAGAGAGAGAGAGAGAGAGAGAGAGAGAGAGAGAGAGAGAGATAGAGAGAGGTGAGAGATATAGAGAGAGAGAGAGAGAGGAGAGAGAGAGAGAGAGAGAGAGAGAGAGAGAGAGGAGAGAGAGAGAGAGAGAGAGAGAGAGAGAGGAGAGAGAGAGAGAGAGAGAGAGAGAGAGAGAGAGAGAGAGAGAGAGAGAGAGAGAGAGAGAGAGAGAGAGAGAGAGAGAGAGAGAGAGAGAGAGAGAGAGAGAGAGAGAGAGAGAGAGAGAGACCCCTCAAGTGAATCAAAGCCCCAGTACCCCCTCACCTTCCACTCCCATTCACTACTTAACCCCCAACTCCCACTCAAGCCTTCCTACCAGATACAGCCCCCCCTCAACTTCCTCCCCCACCACCCACCTCAGCCCCTTCATCTATCACAACCCCAATCCTACCCATACCCACGCCCCCAATCCTATCCCCAGACTCAGCACCATCCTCTTCCCCAGACAAACCCCCAGACCCAGCACGTGCCTCTCCAGCTGCCACAAAACAACTTTCCTCACTCCCCTGTGTTTCTAGGCCAGCAAAATGCCTACTACGAACAGTTCAGTGGCGCACAGGCAGCGTAATAGTAAAATAAGATTAGTATCTGCCAAGTTAAGGGGATTCCATACTAACATTGGTGAGCTCACACATCAGTATGTGATAAAAAATAATGCCGATGTAGTATTTCTGAGTGAAACTTTTCTAAATGACACAGTGCCTGAAAACTATGCTAGAATTAAAGGTTACTCTAAGTGGTACAGAAAAGATCGATCATCACAAGGAGGCGGTGTTGCGTTGTGCCACAAGGAGTCACTGAGTGTACAACTTATAGAGTATGACATTTCTGAAAACTTGGAAATAATCTTGTTCAAAATAATAAACAATAATGGCGCGGGCATTTTGTGTTGTGGGTGCTACAGACCTCCGGCACAAGGTCCTGCTGTGTTTCACTTTTTATTAAATAACATTGATAATATTATGACTGTAAATAAGTGTGACAACATTATTATAGTAGGGGACCTAAATCAGCGCACAGCACAAAGGGAGTTCGACAACTTACTAGCAGTGTACGACTTGGACAACTATGTTAACTTCCCCACACACAGCTCCGGATCCTCGCTTGATCCTGTCGTCACTGACCTTCCCCCAAACACTGTGCAATGCCACCCGCTGGGCTATGTGGGTACCTCAGATCATGTGGCCGTTCTCGCCAAGGTGGCATTCAAGCGTCACCGGGAGAGCACCACAAGGACTCTGTGGCGCTGGGGGGCAGCTGACTGGGGGAGGCTGCGCACAGCCCTGCAACAGCTGGACTGGGACGCGGTTCTGAGTGGCAGCGTGGAGCAGCAGGTGCACCAGTTCACTAAAGCAGTCCTCAAGGAGCAACACCGGTGGGTGGCACACCGCGAGCACAGATCCAAGCCGTCCGACCAGCCGTGGTTCGGGCCGAGGTGTCGTGCAGCATCAGACGCCAAACACCGCGCTTGGCTAACGTATAAGCGTAACCCAACTGCCTTCAACAAGAGGAGGCACAGGGAGGCAGCAGCCCAAATGCAAGACGCCCAGGCCTGGGCTAAGGACCAATGGGTGACTGCCACAAAAAACAAACTATAAGGAGGCCAGGTAGGGAGCAAGCAGTGGTGGCACCTGGTTAAGGAACATCAAGGTGAGGTGCAAGAAGGCACAGTTCCGACCTTGAGAAGAGAGGATGGCACCATAGCATTGAACAATAAAGAAAAAGTAGAGTTGTTTGCCAAGACTTTTGCTGCCAAAATGACCGTCCCTCACCCAGAAAAAGAGCCACCGACTCTCCCTTCAGTTACTAAAGAAAAGCTGACAAGCCTCTCAACAACGGAGGAGGAGGTGTATCTGGCACTGAAGGCCTTAGACGCAGATAAGGCTGTTGGCCCGGACAATATCAGCCCCCGCCTCCTGCGTCAGTGTGCCAAGAAACTCGCTCTTCCCCTCTCCAAGATATTCAACAACTGCCTACATACCTCCACCTGGCCGCAGACTTGGAAGACTAGCCATGTTGTTCCTGTGCACAAGAAGAACGACCGAACGGACGTGAGGAACTACAGGCCGGTGTCCCTCCTATCAGCAGTGGTAAAAGTGTTGGAGGGAATAGTGGCTGAGCGGATCACCAGACACCTGGATAGGCACTATCTGTTGAGTGACAGGCAGTTTAGCTTCAGGAAAAACCGGTCAGCAGCCGATCTCCACCTACTACTATCCAACGAATGGAGTTCACAGCTGGACCAAGGAAGAGCCACTGCTGCTCTGGCACTAGACATTGAGGGCGGATTTAGCCGAGTGTGGCACACCGCCCTATTAGAAAAAATGAGAGCAGCCGGATTGAAGGGAAAGCTTCTGTGCCTGATGAAAAATTATTTAGAGGAACGCCACCTTCAAGTGGTCCTGAATGGGCACAAGTCCTCCCGACAACGGATCCACGGCAGCGTGCCACAAGGCAGTGTCATCGGGCCACTACTATGGAACATGTACATAAATGACCTCCTCCATCTTGTTCCTAGTGCCAAAGCGTTCGCCGATGACATCACTTTGACTCACAAAATAGAGCCAGGAGGAGAGGACCAGGCAGCACGCCAACTAAGGGCCACACTCCGGCGAATTGCAGATTGGGGGAGTAAGTGGCAAGTGAAGTTTGCCCCAGCAGAAACTCAGCTGCTGGTAGTGGCCAGGACACCAGTGGAACTCCAGCTTAAATTCGAGGGACTCAAGCTGACGCCACGTCAGGAAGTGGAGGTGCTGGGCCTCACATATGACTCCAGGCTGACCTTCCGCACGCACATCCAGCAGCTGGCAAGGGCAGCCTCACGGAAGCTGACGTCCCTACGCAGAATCTCCTGGCTGATGGACAGTCGAGGGACAGTATTCGTGCCTTACGTGGGGGGGAGCTGCCAGTACCCATCTCACGCTCCTCGACAAGGTCCAGGAGAGGGCGTGAAGGATCATCACGGATCGACAACCAGAGCACCTACCGACCCTGCAGACCCTCCAACACCGGCGAGACGTGGCCGGCCTCACCACTCTGTACAAAATACAGCAGGAGGGAGTGGAGCATCTGAGGACGCTGCGCCAGCCGGAGCGGGAAGTGACAGCCAACATCGGTCAGCGGAGGCGGCTCCCACGGCTCTGGCGGTACAGCGATGCCGGACGACTCACTACCAGAGGCAGTTTATAAGCACTTACGTGCAGATATGGAACCGTCTCCTTGCGTCCGGTCAGCTGCCTCAGCAGTTCACACACCGGCAACAATATAAACTGTTTGTGAACCAGTGGCTGAACAATTTGTGAACAGGTTAGGCTTTCAGATAGGGGATACCAGCTATGTTCCCTTTAGCTTAGAAACTAGTGCCGCCATATAATGTAATGTTATAGGTACTAGGCCCTGATGTAACTAAGTGCCTGTGTAAATAAAAAAATAAAAATAAAAGATTGATTCCTTTATTACAAGCTCGCCCTTCCTCCCTTGTGATCTGTTCTATTAATAGCCATCAACCAAGCCTCGTTCCAGAGTACTCTATCAACCATCTCTTCGGGTTCAGGGCTGCACTTCTTCTTCTTCTTTTGCTTCTTCTTCTTCGTCCAACTTAATTTTCTTATTATTATTTGTCGTCCAACTTCTCCTTCTTCTTTATTTTCTTCTTTTTCTTCTGCTTTTCCTTCTTTTTCGTCCAAATTCTTCTTCTTCTACTTTTCCTCCTTGTCCTCGTCCTTCTTCTTTTTCTTTGTCCTTCTTCTTCACCGTCCATCTTCTTTGTCTATCTTTTTTTTCGTCAATTTTCTTCCTTTTCTTCTGCGACTATTATCTTCCTTTTTGTTCTTCGTCCAACCTCATCCTTCTTCTTCATCTCCTTTCACTTTTTCATTTCCTTCCTCTTCTACCTCCTCCATTTCTTCTTCTTTCCCCATCTTTCCTATAAGGGTTTGCGACGTTCCTGCTATGTCT
>NC_066560.1:5399104-5421604 GCF_024679095.1 Eriocheir sinensis
TCAAGGAGCGTAAGCAACAGGAGCGCTGAAGTCATCCTCAAACTTTTTAGACCTCACCTTCATTACGCGGTTCAGTTCTGGTCCCCCTCCTATAGAATGGATACCAAGATGTTAGAATCTGTACAGAGAAGGATGACAAAAATGATTCAGGGTGTGAGAAACTTGCCTTATGAGGATATTTTTAAGCATTTATATCTACACTCTCTAGAAAGGCGAACGTTGCAAGGAGACCCTTTCGAAGTCTATAAATGGATGAAGGGCTTTAATGAAGAGGGTGTCAATAGGGTGTTGGTAGTAAAAGAGCCAGGTAGGACGCGTAGCAATGGCTTTACGTTAGACAAATTCAAATTCAGCAAAGACATAGGCAAGAACTGGTTCACCAATAGAGTGGTGGATGAATGAAACAGGCTTGGGGGCCATGTTGTGGGTGCCAATACCATAGATACATTCAAGAAGAGGTTGGATAAATTCATGGATAGCGAGGTAAGGCGGGGTTAGGATTACAGGAGCTGCCTTGTATAGGCCAACCGGCCTCTCGCAGACTCCTTACATTCTTATGTTCTGTCTTCCCCTTACTTTCTTCTCCATTTCAACATCTTCCCAGTCCCTTCTCTTCCTCTTTCTCTTCATTTCCTTTCCCTTTCCCTTTCCTCTTCCCCTTCTTCCTCCCCTCCCTTTCCTTCCTTTCCTTTCCCTTTCTTTTTTTTTCTTCTCCTTCTGTCTTCCCGTTCCCTTCTTTTCCATTTCAACGTATTCCCTGTCACTTCTCTTCATCTTCCTCTTCCTTTCCTCTTCCCCTTCTCCTTCCTCCTCTCCCTTTCCTTTCTTTCCCTTTCCTTATTTCTTATCTTTCTCCTTCTGTCTTCCCGTTCCTTTCTTCATTTCAACATCTTCCCTGTCACTTCTCTTCCTCTTCCTTTCCTTTTCCTATTCCCCTTCTCCTTCCTCCCCGCCCTTCCCTTCCCTTTCCCTTTCCTTCTTTCTTCTCCTTCTGTCTTCCCGTTCCTTTCCTCTCCATTTCAACATATTCCCTGTCCCTTCTCTTCCTCTTCCTTTCCCTTTCCCCTTCCCCTTCTCCTTCCTCCCCTCCCCTCCCTTTCCTTCCTTTCCTTTCTTTCTTCTCCATTTCAACACCTTCCCTATCCTTTCCCCTCCCTTTCCTATTCCTCTCATTCCCCTCTTCTGCCTTTCCTTCATTACTCTTCCTCTTCATTCAGCATTTCCTCTCCATTCAATGCCCCCCTCCCCTTCCCCTTCCTCTCCCCTCCCCTCCCCTCCCCTCCCCCCCCTCCACACGTGCTCCAATCACCGGGTCGTTGATTGGCTAATAAATGCCGGCGTGATAATCTTGTTTACTCGTTAAGGGCGCGCGAAGGGGGGGAGGGGAGGAGGGAAGGAGGGGAGAGAAGGAGGGGGAGGAGGAGTAAAAGGGTGAGGAAGTAAAAATGATAAGGGGAGGAGGAGGAGGAGGTGGGGGCGTAGGAAGTGGAGGAAGAGGAGGAGGAGGAAAAAGAAGAAGATAAGGCGAGGATGAGGGAGTAAAAAAAATAATAATGGGAAGTGGAGGAGGAGGAGGAGGAGGAGGAGGAGGAGGAATAGGTGAAGGTAAGGGGGTGATATCATGTGCAAATTTACCTGTAGATCTGTAGATAACACACACACACACACACACACACACACACACACACACGGAAATGGACTGACACTTCGGTTCCATCCATCATCTGAACACGATTGCATCATCACCACTATCACCACCACCATCATCATCATCATCATCATCACTACCATCATCATCATCATCACCATCACCATCACCATCATCATCATCACTACCACCCCTCACCAGCACTCTCCCATCTTCTTTTCCCTTCTCCCTTTTCCTCTCATTTCTCCCTTTTCTTCCCTTTCTCCCTCTCTCCTCTCCCTTCTCCTTCACTCAATCTCCTCATTCCCTTTCCTCTTCTCCCTTCTCCCGTCATCCTTTCCTCTCTCCTCTCATCTCCTTCTCATCATCATCATCTCTTCTCCCTTTCCTCACCAGCTCCTCTCCCTCCTTCTCCTTCACTCAATCTCCCCTTTTCCTCTCATTTCTCCCGTTTCTTCCCTTTCTCCCTCTCTCCTCTCCCTTCTCCTTCACTCAATCTCCTCCCTCCCCTTTCCTCTTCTCCCTTTTCTTCCCTTTCTCCCTCTCTCCTCTCCCTTATCCTTCACTCAATCTCCTCCCTCCCCTTTCCTCTTCTCCTTTCTTCATTTTTCTTCCTCTGTTCCCCTTTTTCCTTCCCTCATCTCCTTTCTTCCCCTTCCCTCTTTAGTTCCCATTCTCTTTTCTCCTCTTCCTTCTCCCCCTTCCTTTCTCAGTTTCTCCTTTTCCTATTCTCCTGTTCCTTCTCCTTTCATTTTTACTTTCCATTCCCTTTCCTCCTCCTTCATTTCCCCCTTTACTTTCCGTCTCTCCCTGCTTCCCCTTTCTCCTCTTTCTTCTCCCCCTTCCTTTCTCAGTTCCCCCTTTTCTTCCCTTTCCTTGTCAATTCCCTTTCCTATTGGTTATCTCCCTTCTTCCCCTTCCCTTCCCAGTTCCCGTTATTCCTTCCCTCCTCCCTCCTTTCTTTCCCTTTCCTCTCCACCTCTCCCTCTTTCCTCCCTTTCAGTTTCCTTTCCCATTCCTTATATTCCCTTTTCTCCTCCCTCCTTTCTTTCCCTTCCCTTTAATTCTCCACTCCTTCCTTATCTCCACATCTCCCTCTTCTCTCCCTCTAATCACTATTTCCTCTCCACCTGTCCACAAGTCTCTCTCCCCCACTCTCTCCTTCTTTAATCACTCATCTCCCTACTTTCTCTTTCCTCTACCTCTCCAGTCTCCTATTCTCCCTTCTCTCCACGTGTCACTCCCCTCTCCCTTCCCTCCCTCCCTAGCTAAGTATAGAGGGCAGAGGACAGTTAATCTAGCCCGGGAAGGATTAATACCTTTTTCCGTTCCCTGCACCAACACAACACTGCCAGCTGCTCCGGTATTATTCCTGTCTCGGTGAGTTTTGTTCTTTACCTGTTCTGTTCGGTATGGAGAGAGAAGGGGATAGGGGAGAATGAAGGAGGGTAGAGAGATGGACCTTTGGATAATGATGGAGAGGAAGGTTAAGAGGGAGGGTGACTGGATGTGTGTGTGTGTGTGTGTGAGAGAGAGAGAGAGAGAGAGAGAGAGAGAGAGAGAGAGAGAGAGAGAGAGAGAGAGAGAGAGAGAGAGAGAGAAAATTCTTCCCTTTCTGCCTAATCAGTAAAACGAGACAGAAACAGACCATGGTATTGAAAAGATGGGGAGAGAGAGAGAGAGAGAGAGAGAGAGAGAGAGAGAGAGAGAGAGAGAGAGAGAGAGAGATCCATCATATATTCAAATTTTCCGGTTGCAATTTCGCGCAGAGGAAAAAAAAAATAAAAAGAAAAATGAAAGTCCTTTTATTTTAACAAACACCAAAGAGAAAAAATCACGCCTCTGCCTCTCGGGTGCTTCGGTGCTTCGCTCAACACGCGAGACAACACACTGAAGCACCTGAAGCATTGGCAGGTATCCCGTTCAGGTGCAAGTTAAGGTAGGTGTGGTACCGGGTAGGTGAGGTAAAGTAAGGTAAGGTAAAGTAAAGGTAATGCAAGGTAAGGTAATGCAAGGTAAGGTAAGGTAAGGTAAGGTAAGGTAAGGTAAGGTCAGGGGACAAAGAAAGAGAGATGACGAAGAAGAGAGAATAAAGGAAAGAAAGAAGGAAGGGAGAACTGGAGAGAAAGGTAAGGTAAGGTAAGATGAGGTAAGGTAAGGTAAGGTAAGGCAAGGTAGGGTAAGGTAAGGTAAGGTAAGAAGAGGCAAAGGAGACGGGAAGGAGAGCAGATGATAAGAAAAAGAGTGGAGAGAAGAAAAAGAGAAAGGAGGAAGAGAGGGTGGAGAAAAAAAAAGGAGAAAAAAATGGGGAAAAGGAGAGATGAAACGAGAGAAGGAAGGGAAAGACTGGAAAAGAGGATGGGAGGAAAGAGGGGAGTGAGGGGAGAGGAAGAACGAGGAGGGGGGAAGACTAGAGAGGGGAGGTGAGGGGAAAGGAGAGAGGGGAAAGGAGAGAGGGGAGAGGAGGAGAGAGGAGAGGGGAGAGGAAGAGGGAGGGGAGATAAGGAGAGAGGGGAGAAGAAAGGAGAGAGAGGAGGAGAGAGGAGAGGGGAGAGAAAGAGGGAGGGGAGAGGAAAGGGAAGAGAGGAAAGGGGAGAGAGGAGAGGGGAGAGGAAGAGGAAAGGGGAGAGGAAGAGGGAGGGGACAGGGGGAGGGAAGAGGAAAGGGGAGAGGGGAGAGGGAGAGGGAGAGGGGAGAGGAGGAGAGGGGAGGGGGGAGAAGAAGAGGGAGAAGTCAGGGGGAGGAATCTTATATATCACAGTGACTAATGATGTGCTAAGGGGAGAGGAAAAAGAGAAGAGGGGAGGGAGAGGGGAGAGAAGAGGGGAGGGAGAGGGGAGGAAGGAGGCTTATCCATTAGAGGAATCACAATATACGTCTCTGCTTCCTCCTCCTCCTCCTCCTCCTCTTCTTCTTTCAGCATTCCATCACTTTGTTTCCTCCACTACTGTCGCCTCCTCCTCCTCCTCTTCCACCTCCTCCTCCTCTTCTTCTTCTTCCTCCTGTCTGACCTTTCTCCCTTCAATCTCGGTTACAGTATCTCCCCTTCCTCTTCCTCCTCCTCCTCCTCTTCTTCCTCATCTACTCCCTATTCTCTTTCCCTTCATATTTCTCTTCCTCCTCCTCCTCATCATCATCATCATCATCATCATCATCATTTTGTTCTATTTACCTCTCCTCTTTCTCTTCCCTACCTTCCTTCTCCTCCACCTTGTCTTTCTCCTCCTCCTCCTCCTCCTCCTCCTCCTCAGTCTTCCCGTTCAATCTTCCTGTCCCCTTCAGCGTGATTCTTCCCTTAATGATGCAAGTTCTCTCTCTCTCTCTCTCTCTCTCTCTCTCTCTCTCTCTCTCTCTCTCTCTCTCTCTCTCTCTCTCTCTCTCTCGCCCTTCTGTTTCCGCGGTCCACCTCATTCCCTCCCTTTTGTCTCCCTTTCGCCTTCCATACTAAACATTCTCCCCCCTTCTCTCTCTCTCTCTCTCTCTCTCTCTCTCTCTCTCTCTCTCTCTCTCTCTCTCTCTCTCTCTCTCTCTCTCTCTCTCTCTCTCTCTCTCTCTCTCTCTCTCTCTCTCTCTCTCTCTCTCTCTCTCTCTCTCTCTCTCTCTCTCTCTCTCTCTCCTCCCTGATTTAGCGTCCTACCTCCTCCTCTCTCTTTTCCTTCCTTCCTCCCTTTCTTTCCCCTCCCTACTCTTTTCTCTCCCTTCTACTCTCTCTCACTCCTCCCTGAATTGGCGCCCTACGCATTCTCTCCCTCCCCTCCCCCTCCCTACCTCCCCCCTCCTCCCCCCCCCTTTTGTTTCCGAGGCCTGCCATACATTGTTTCAAGTGGTCGGAGGCGGCGGTGAATGAGAAAAAAAAAATAAAGTAAATAATAAAAAGTTTAGTGGGTTATTGGAATAGTGTGTGTTGTTCCCTCCCTCCTTCCCTTTAAATGAGAGAGAGAGAGAGAGAGAGAGAGAGAGAGAGAGAGAGAGAGAGAGAGAGAGACAGAGAGAGAGAGAGGGGATGTAGTAGTAGTAGTAGTAGTAGTAGTAGTAGTAGAGGATAGCAAGGAAAAGAAAGATGATGAATTTGAGAAGAGGAGGGGATATGATGATTATGATGATGATGATGAGGAGGAGGAGGAGGAGGAAGAGAACAGGTGAGGGGGGAGAAGAGAGAATAAGAGAAGAGCAAGGTCATTTATTTTCCCTCCCATTTGATAACATTTTTAGGTACATATAAAATCATCTCACGTCCTTTTCATCTGCCATTTTTCATCTCATCATCATCTGTGTCAACAAGTAACTCAGCCTCCATGTAAACACGTAAACAAAACAGATTACTTTTCTTAAACCTTCATATTTGTTCCTTCTCTTCCACCTCAGCATCCGCCTAGGCATAAGATATATATTAGTTCCTTGTCCTATAATTTTTACCTCATTTTCGCCTTTTTCATCTCCTCAGCCTCCATGTAAACACGTAAACAAAATAGATTACTTTTCTTAAACTTTCATACTTATTCCTTCTCTTCCACCTCAGCATCCACCTAAGCATAACATACATATTAGTCCACTTTCCTATATTTTTTTTACCTCATTTTCGCCTTTTTCATCTCCTCAGCCTCCAGCATCCACGTAAACACACTAAAAAATTCAGCTTATTTTCCTTTTTCTTCTCCTTGGCAATGCACTTCTTAACTACTACACTAGGGTCGTAATACAAGACATTTCGCCGCCCAAGAACACATATTTGACAAGGCTTTCGTAAGAGTTGTGGGCATTTCCAGGGGTAGTTGTATGACCCTGGTGGTAGTGTGATTCTTCTTCTGTACCGTGAACCTGAAGAAACACTCAATGGAAACCGACTGACCCCCTCTTTGACCTTTAGAAATGGCTGATGTGAGAAGCGAGTGTCTCTTATAATACCAACCTAACTCTTTTCACGCCCCGAGTTCTTCCTTCACCCACGTAAACACACAAATAACTCTGTTTATTTACGTTTTTTCCATCTCCTCAGCAATTCACTTAACTATACTGCACTAACTCCCTGCACCTTCAGATCTCTTGCTTCACTCTCCCAGCTCTTTTCACTCCCCCTGTCCTCTCCCCACTCTCTTACCTCTCCCTTCATCCTCCCTTCCTCAGCCTTTCCCTTCTCATCTCTCCCTTTCACACCTCTTCCTTCATCCTCCCTTCCTCAGCCTTTCCCTTCTCATCTCTCCCTTTCACAGCTCTTCCTTCATCCTCCCTTCCTCACCCTTTCCTTTCTCACACCTTTTCACAGCTCTTCCTTTATCCTCCCTTCCTCACCCTTTCCCTTCTCATCTCTCCCTTTCACACCTCTTCCTTCATCCTCCCTTCCTCAGCCTTTCCCTTCTCATCTCTCCCTTTCACAGCTCTTCCTTTATCCTCCCTTCCTCACCCTTTCCCTTCTCATCTCTCCCTTTCACCAGCTCTTCCTTCATCCTCCCTTCCTCTCCCTTTCCCTTCTCACATCCTCTCACCTCCCTCCCTTCCATTCACAACTCTCCCTTCACTCTCCCCTATCTCCCTTCACCCTTACAGTTCTCCCCTCACCCTTATACAGCTCCCCCTTCACCTTCATCAGTCTCCCTTCACCCTTACAACTCTCCCTTTCCTCTCACCACTCTCTCCCTTTTCTCCCTCCCCTCTCACACCCTCTCCCTCCCTCTCAACTCCACTTAGCGAGACGGAGAGGGCAAAAGACACCCGTGGACTACAAAGCAAAAAGGAAGAGAAAAAAAGGGAGGAAAGGGTCTCTCTCTCTCTCTCTCTCTCTCTCTCTCTCTCCAGTACTTGATTTATCGGGGCAGGTGAATTTCTGTAGTGGCGAGAGAGAGAGAGAGAGAGAGAGAGAGAGAGAGAGAGAGAGAGAGAGAGAGAGAGAGAGAGAGAGAGAGAGAGAGAGAGAGAGAGAGAGAGAGAGAATCATTCTTTTTTTTCTTAGTCCAATAACGATACTAATTTAGATCACACACACACACACACACACACACACACACACACACACACACACACACACACACATGCACTGTAATGATATGGAATTTGTATGCGATGTGATTTTTATTCCTTTTCTTTCTCCCTTCCCTCCATCCTTCGGTCATTCAGTCTTTTCTTATTTTCTTTCTTTCTTTCTTTCTTTCTTTTTTTCTTTTTCTTTCTTCTTTTTTTCTTTTTGTGTTCGTTCCATCTCATTATCTGTGTCCCTGAAGTGCGATCCGTCTCTCTCTCTCTCTCTCTCTCTCTCTCTCTCTCTCTCTCTCTCTCAAATATGCAAGGAAAGATAAAATGAAAATTGATTGAAACGTTAACGAAAAAAATATACACTCTCAGCATTTTTTCGTACATTTAATTAACATCGAAACAAAGACGAGAAGGAAGGAGGAAAGATAAATAAAGTAGAAAGAGAGGAAGGAAGGGGGAAGGAAAGACAAATAGAAGGAAAGGAGGAGGAAATTAAAAGAAGGACGAAATAAATGAAGGCCTGATGGAATGAAGGAATGAAGGAAATAAAAACGGAGGAAGGAAGGAAGAAAAGAAGGGATAAAGGAAGGAAAAAACAAAACAACAAACAAAAAGATGAAAAAAAATGAAGGTAGGAAAAAAAGGCAGAAAAGAAGTGAGTAAGAAAGAAAGGGAAAGAAGAAAGATTAAATAAACAAGAAAAACGAAGGAAAAGAAAATTAATAAAAGCAGAAAATAAGCCCCCAAAAAACGGTAGGAGATGAATGGGAGAAGATACAAAAATTACAGAACCTTTTACAAAATCACAAATAAATCTCCAATATATCCCCCCTTGTCACATCCATCGTCTCTCTCTCTCTCTCTCTCTCTCTCTCTCTCTTTCCAATCCATCTGTTCATTTATCTCCCCCTCTCATTTTTTTTCAGCTTCCAATTTATCTGTGAGCGAGTTGTAAGCTTGCTTTTAATTTTTTTTTCTCTCTCTCTCTCTCTCTCTCTCTCTCTCTCTCTCTCTCTCTCATCTGTTTGTGTACGCCCCTGACTAAATTCTTTGCCGTAATAAATAATGAAGGAAGGAGGAGCGGAAGGAGAAAAATAAAAGAGAAATTAATACAGAGAGAAATAAGGAAAGAGGGAGGAAGGAAGCAAGGAAGGAGAAAGAAAAAAGAAAGGAAAAAAAACACATAAAAGAAGTAAACAAAAGTGGGAGGAAGGAAGAAATTATGTGAGAAAAAGATGGAGGAGGAGGAGGAGGAGAAGGAGGAGGAGGAAGAGAGGTATTTATAAAAGGAGGCGGAGTAATGATAGAAGAGGAGAGTAACGGAGAGGAGAGGAGGGAAGGAGAGGAAAGGAAAAGATAGAAAAGATTATATGGGAGAACGAGGTAAGGTAAGGTAAGATAAGGTAAGGTGAGGTAAGGCAAGGCAAGGTAAGGTAAATTAAGGTAAGGTAAGGTAGGGTAATGTGAGGTAAGGCTAGGCAAGATGAGGTAAGGTAAGCTGAGGTAAAGTAAGGTAAGGTAAGGCAAAGTAAGGTAAGGTAAGGTTAGGTAAGGTAGGGTAAAGTAAGGTTAGATAAGGTAAAGTATGGTTTGGTAAGGTAAAGTAAGGTAAGGTAAGGCAAGGTAATGTATGACAAGGTAAGATAAGTTAAAATAAGGGAAGTGAAAGGAAGGGAAGGCAGAGTAAGGTAAAAACCGTAAAGTAAGGTAAGGTAAGGTAAGGTAAGGTAAGGTAAGGTAAGGTAAGGCAAGGCAAGGTAAAGTAAGGTAAGGTTAAGTAAGGTAAAGTAAGGTAAGGTTAGATGAGGTGAGGTAAGGTAAGGTAAGGTAAAGTAAGGTAAGGTTAGATGAGGTGAGGTAAGGTAAGGTAAGGTAAGGTTAGGGAGAGAAAAACAGGAAACGAGGCAGGTGTCCAACTTAACCTTATCTAGACCACCACATCTGATTGGCACCGCGGAAGGGAAGGAAGGGGGGGGGGAGGGCCAGAGGAGGGGAGGGGGAGCTTGACCCTTACCATAACACGGGGATTTCCGGGGGTATTCAAATGGGCGGAAGGGAAGGAAGGGGGAGGAGGGCCAGAGGAGGGGAGGGGGAGCTTGACCCTTACCATAACACGGGGATGGATTTCCAGGGGTATTAAAGCACTGAAGGTCACCAGCGATGCGAAAAACCGTACTGACCAACGCCAAACTGCACGTAACCTTCTAATTCTTTCAAGGAGGAGGAGGAAAAGGAGGAGGAGGAGAGGTATTAATAAAAGGAGACAGAGTAATGACAGAAGAGGAGAGTAACGGAGAGGAGAGGAGGGAAGGAGAAGACAGAAAAGATTATATGGGAGAAGGAGGTAAGATAAGGTAAGGTAAGGAAAAGTAATGTAAGGCAAGGTGAGGCAAGGCAAGGCAAGGTAAAGTAAGGTAAATTAAGGTAAGGTAAGGTAATGTGAGGTAAGGCTAGGCAAGGTAAGGTAAGGTAAGGTAAGCTAAGGTAAAGTAAGGCTAGGTAAGGCAAAGTAAGGTAAGGGGAGGTAAGGTAAGGTAAAGCAAGGCTAGGTAAGGTAAAGTAAGGTTAGTAAGTATGGTAAGGATAGGAGGAGTAAGGTAAGGTAAGGTAAAGTAAGGTTAGATAAGGTAAATAGGTAAGGTAAAGTAAGGTTAGTAAGTATGGTAAGGTAAAGTAAGGTAAGGTAAGTTAAGGTAAGATAAGGTCAAGAGGAGAGTATCAGGGCAACTCCCCCACCCGAAATTGACCTCTCTTCTGACCTCTCGTTCTTGTTTCTTTTCTCAGAGCAGCGTCTAGAGAGCTTTTTTCCGCTTTTGTTTGTTTGTTTGTTTGTTTTCTGCCTCCCTTGCTGTAAAAAAAAAAAATCAGTCCACTGCCCACTGTTTTTTTTTGTTTGTTTGTTTGTTTGTTTGTTTGTTTTCTGCCTCCCTTGCTGTAAAAAAAAAAATCAGTCCACTGCCCACTGTTTTTTTTTTTTTTTCTGCCTCCCTTGCTGTAAAAGAAATCAGGTTCACGGCCCACTGCTTTTTTTTTATTGTTGTTGTTGTTGTTTTGCCCTGGAGCTGTTATCTTTACTGTCAAAAAAAATCTCAAACGTTTCGACGCATTGGTACACTTATTTTATTTAGTTCTCGTAGAAGTTGTAGGGATTTCCATGGATGGATTCATATACCTGACCTTAGTTTTGCGAGACACCCATATAAGCCATGAACAGGGAAAACGCTCTCTCTCTCTCTCTCTCTCTCTCTGGCGCCTTCCAAAAGTATCGTAACTTTTTTTTTTTTTTTACAGCAAAGGAGACAGCACAAGGGCACAAAAAAGGAAACAATAATAAAAAAAGACCGAAACGTTTAAATACGAGTCCATATTTTCAAGCATTATGCGGCTAACTTACCCATTTTTGATAAGGCTTTCGTAGAGGTTGTTGTGTTGGTATATCCATGGGGGTTAGTTTTATGAGCCTGGTGACAGTTCGACAAGGCTTCTGCACCATGAACGATAGAAACACTCATGAGAAATTGACGCCTATCCTTTATGGCCTTTTATTTTTTTTTCGTGAAAGCCGGATACCTAGCAATGATTTTAACCGGTATTATAAAACACTTTGGCTTCTCATATCAACTATTTCTAAAGGTCAAAGAGGGAGTCAGTCGGGTTCTAATGCGTGGTTCTTTAGGTTCACGGTACAGAAGAAGGGTCAGACTACCACCAGGGTCATAAAACTACTTCTGGAAATGCCCAAAACTTCTACGAAAGCCTTGTCAAATAGGTGAACTTTGGAGACGAAATGTTTAGGAATACGGCTCTGAAGGATAGTGCAGTATTTAAGTAGATAAATTCAGATTAAAAAAGACATAGGCAAGAATTGGTTTACCAGTAGAGTCGTGGATAAGTGGAACAGGCTCGGCAGTCATGTGGTGAGTGCCAATACAATAGACACATTCAAGAAGAGGTTCAATAAACTCATGGACAGTGAGGTAAGGCGGGGTTAAGCTTACAGGAGGTGCCTTGTTTAGGTGATCCGGCCTCTTGCAGACTCCTTACGTTTTTTATATGTTCTTATGTGTGAGAATTCGGGCCATAAATATTTCGAAACACCTTTTAGTAGCGATATTTAGAAGACAAGGTCACGAGAGATGGGAAAGACCGCGTACTGACCTTTCCTATACACACAACCTTTTATATTTCGATGCACTTAGGAACGCTGCATATGACCTTATAACCTGGGACGGTATTTAGCAGTAAGGTCACGCGAGATGGCATAAACCGAACTGACCAGGAACAAGCTACACACAACCTTTATAAATCGAAGTACTCAAAGAACGTTAGAAATGACCTTCTGACCTACGGCGGTATTCAAGTTAAGGGCACTAGAGATGGGATGGACCGTACCGCCAAACAAGGGAAAGCGATATATACAACGTCTGTTTATATATTCAAGACATGATAGCGAGATGACGATACGATTGTTATGAGAGAGGACGAGCCAGAGCGTTTATATATACCGTATCTATCCATCTCTCTATCTATCTATCTCCATCTATCTCCATCTCTCGCGAACACACAAGGCAGTACTCTCTCTCTCTCTCTCTCTCTCTCTCTAAATGGTAGAGTTCACGGAAGAGTTTAGGGAAAAGTCATGTAGTAAGCAAGACATATCGAGCTTTAGAGAGAGAGAGAGAGAGAGAGAGAGAGAGAGAGAGAGAGAGAGAGAGAGAGAGAGAGAGAGAGAGAGAGAGAGAGAGAGAGAGAGAGAGAGAGAGAGAGAGAGAGAGAGAGAGAGAGAGAGAGAGAGAGAGAGTGCGTTTGCTTGTGCGTGTGCGTATGTGTGTGTGTGTGTGTGTGTGTGTGTGTGTGTGTGTGTGTGTGTGTGTGTGTGTGTGAAGAGTGTGACCTTTCCCAGATTTCGCTTCCTACACCCACCAATACCAAGAACAAAAGTGACGTTGATTTTTATACAGGACGTGAATTATCGCAAACCACGGTGAAGGGAAAGTAGTGACGCTTGCACCAGGACGTGACCAGAGCCATCCAACACCGACCCACTCAGGAGGAGGAGGTCAGAGAGTGACATCCTGAGTTTCCTAGCGTTCTCTGCCTTCCTATACGCACTAACACCATAACGAAGACACTGGGACAAAACAAGTAGAGTGATAGAGTGACACTTGCTATAGGACGTGACTAGAGCCATCCCACGCCGACCCACGCTGAAGAAGAGAGGTCGGAGCGTAGCGAGACATCCCGAGTTTCCTTGCGTTCTCTGCCTTCCTACACGCACTAAACACCATAACGAGGACACTGGGACAAAACAAGTAGAGTGATAGAGTGACACTTGCTATAGGGCGTGACTAGAGCCATGGCCCGCCGACCCACGCTGAAGAAGAGAGGTTAGAGCGTAGAGTGACAAGTCTGAGTCTCCTTGCGTTCTCTGCCTTCCCATGCGCACTAACACCACTGGGACAAAGGCAAGAAAAGTAACACTAGCTATGGGACGTGACCAGAGCCATGACCCGCCGAATCACACTAAAGAAAAGAGCAGAGTAACAATATCCCGAGTTCCCTTTCCTCCCTGTCTCCCTACACGCGCCAGCACCCTATACCAAGACACTGAGACAAGAGTGAAAAGAGTGACGTTGGCTGCAGGACGTGACCAGAGCTATGACCCACAGAACCACGCTGAAGAAGAGAGCAGAGTGACAATATCCCGAGTTTCCTTTCCTCCCTGTCTCCCTACACGCACCAGCACCCTATACCAAGACACTGAGACAAGAGTGAAAAGAGTGACGTTGGCTGCAGGACGTGACCAGAGCTATGACCCACAGAACCACGCTGAAGAAGAGAGCAGAGTGACAATATCCCGAGTTTCCTTTCCTCCCTGTCTCCCTACACGCACCAGCACCCCTACCAAGACCCTGGGACAAGAGTGAAAAGAGTGACGTTGGCTGCAGGACGTGACCAGAGCTATGACCCACAGAACCACGCTGAAGAAGAGAGCAGTGACAATATCCCGAGTTTCCTTTCCTCCCTGTCTCCCTACACGCACCAGCACCCCTACCAAGACCCTGGGACAAGAGTGAAAAGAGTGACGTTGGCTGCAGGACGTGACCAGAGCTATGACCCACAGAACCACGCTGAAGAAGAGAGCAGAGTGACAATATCCCGAGTTTCCTTTCCTCCCTGTCTCCCTACACGCGCCAGCACCCTATACCAAGACACTGAGACAGGAGTGAAAAGAGTGACGTTGCCTGCAGGACGTGACCAGAGCTATGACCCACAGAACCACGCTGAAGAAGAGAGCAGAGTGACAATATCCCGAGTTTCCTTTCCTCCCTGTCTCCCTACACGCGCCAGCACCCTATACCAAGACACTGAGACAAGAGTGAAGAGTGACGTTGGCTGCAGGACGTGACCAGAGCTATGACCCACAGAACCACGCTGAAGAAGAGAGCAGAGTGACAATATCCCGAGTTTCCTTTCCTCCCTGTCTCCCTACACGCACCGCCACCATTACCAAGAGAAGAACAAGATGAATTATGCTTTTTTTATTGATATACGTATGTGAGTTTAGCCATGCATGCTACGATGAGGACAGAACACGGAGATCATATGAAAATGGGAAATTAAAAGAAAAAAAATATGAGAAGGGAGAAAATGAACGACCAAATATACAGATAAATATTTTCTTTATATAGAGAGGAGAAATAGATTAAGGAGAGAGAGAGAGAGAGAGAGAGAGAGAGAGAGAGAGAGAGAGAGAGAGAGAGAGAGAGAGAGAGAGAGAGAGAGAGAGAGAGAGAGAGAGAGAGAGAGAGAGAGAGAGAGAGAGAGAGAGAGAGAGAGAGAGAGAGAGAGAGAGAGAGAGAGAGAGAGAGAGAGAGAGAGAGAGAGAGAGAGAGAGAGAGAGAGAGAGAGAGAGAGAGAGAGAGAGAGAGAGAGAGAGAGAGAGAGAGAGAGAGAGAGAGAGAGAGAGAGAGAGAGAGAGAGAGAGAGAGAGAGAGAGAGAGAGAGAGAGAGAGAGAGAGAGAGAGAGAGAGAGAGAGAGAGAGAGAGAGAGAGAGAGAGAGAGAGAGAGAGAGAGAGAGAGAGAGAGAGAGAGAGAGAGAGAGAGAGAGAGAGAGAGAGAGAGAGAGAGAGAGAGAGAGAGAGAGAGAGAGAGAGAGAGATAGGGTGTGAAGAGGATGTGAAAGGGAAAGGAAGTGTATGAGAGAAAAAAAAACATGTGCCTGGAGCAAGAACGAGAGGGTGACGTAACTAATAAGGATAAAAGGGAAAAAAAAATAATGAAGGGAACGGACTCTAATCCTCCCACACACCACCACCACCACCACCCTTGACCACCACCACCCTTGACCACCACCACCCTTGACCACCACGACCCTTGACCACCACGACAAACAGGACACCGAGCTAAGAGGGAGAACAATGACGCAACAATACTTAGACCTCATGTGCATTGTTTGGGTTTTCCGCTTTAGGACGTGAGAAGAGGCCACGCCGGGCAACAGGTGTGATATTTTCTTCCCTTCCCGCGTCACCACCACCTCCACCACGACACGAATTACACGAGGAGTTTTTCGTAACAAAACCTGACCTCATGTGTAGGGAATTAGACCTCACGTTGTAGGGGCATGAACCATACCACGCGAAGAAGAGGGTGTGATCATTTCTTCCTTGCCTTCCGTTTCTGCGTCACTACCTCCATAAAAAAAAATGTATACCAAGATACGAAGTTAAGAAAAGTCCTCTATTAGACTTTACGTTGTAAGGACATGAGCAGGGATGGAGTTGTGTGTTCGAATTCGAATACGAATACTTAAAATTCTGACGAATACGAATACGAATACGAATACAATGAAATGGTTTTAATTCGATAACAAATACGAATACGAATACATCTTGAAAGTATTCATGAATACTTTTCATTGAAAAATACTTTCTTGACGTCACTGGGTATATCACTGTTCTAAAGTTATGCAACAGGAAAACGAGCTCATGAACACTGACTTATGACTGGTGCCAGTATTCAGTACAGGGACATCACACTTACCTTACAACTTGCAAGGCAAAACGGCTGTTATTTCTGATCATAAATTTTGAAGAATTCGTTAGATTATCAGCAGAGTACGAATAATTTTCCCTTGTATTCGAATACGAATGAGAATACTTTGATTTCTATCAGTAATTATTTGAATACGAATACCAATACACTCAAAAACGGTATTCGAATGTATTGGAATACGAATACTCCATCCCTGGACATGAGCCACACCATGCGCCAAGGAGAGGGTGTGGCCTTTCCTTCCTTCCCCGCCATCCTCACCACCAAGATAAGAGTATAGGAAGAGTCTGTCGTAACTAAACCTAACCTAACATTTTATCACTTGGGTATTCCGCTTTGGGACGTGAGCAGAAGCACACCAAGCCCAAGAGAGTGACCTTTCCTTCCTTTCCTTCCTTTTCCCCGTCATCCTCACCACAGGATACGAACAGAAGAGTCTGTCGTAACAAAACTTTACCTACCATTGTATTACCTAGGTTTTCCGCTTTAGGACGTGAGGAGAACCACGCCACGCAAAGGGGATAGAGAGTGACATTTCCTAAGTTTCCTTCCGCTGTATCCACCACGAAGATACGAAGCTAAAAAGAGTCTGCCGTATCAAAACCTAACCTCATGTGTAGGGTATTAGACTTTACGCTGCAGGGACATGAGCCACAACACGCCAAGGAGTGTATGTGACCTTTCCCGTATCTCTTCCTTTTCCCCGCCATCACTATCACCAAAATACGAAGTTACGAAGCGGCTGTCGTAACAAAACCTAACCCAACATTATATTACTTGAGTTATCCCTCTTTAGGACGTGAGCAGAACCACGCCACAGAAAGGAGAGTGACCGTTCCTTTCTCTCTCTCCTTTCCCCCGCCATCCCCGCCAGGAAGATACGAATATAAGAGTAATCTGTCGTAACAAAACCTAACCCAACATTGTACTTCTTGGCTTTCCCGCTTTAGGACGTGAGCAGAACCACGCCACAGAAAGGAGAGTGACCGTTCCTTTCTCTCCTTCCTTTCCCCCGCCATCCCCGCCAACAAGACACGAATAGAAGAGGAATCTGTCGTAACAAAACATAACATTGAAATACTCGGGTTCTCCGTTTTAGGACGTGAACAGAACCACGCCGGGAAAAGGAAATACGAGTGATATTTCCCAAGTTTCCTTCCTTTTCCCCATCACCACGAACAAGATTCTCAGGTAAGAAGAAGAAGCGTGACGTAACGACAGCCTGACTTCAATTATACTGGACTTCACGCTACAGGCGACGAGAGCCACACGAAAGGGAGAGTGATATTTCTTTCTGGAACACCTGATAACTTTTTTTTTTTTTACAACAAAGGAGACAGTTCAAGGGCACAAAAAAGGAAACAATAATAAAAAAAAAAAAGCCCGCTACTCGCTGCTGGTGTAATAGTCTTATCTTAATAGTATAGGAGGGAGCTCAAGGGCTAAAAACAAAATAAAAAAAAACAAAAGAGCCCGTTGTAAAAGGAGTGATGATGATGATGATGATGATGATGATGTGATGAGGCGTTATTATCCTATTATAGCTATTGTACATTTTCACTTTCTTGAGCGGTGCGCTACATACCTGTCTTGCATAACACAATTCACCTGTTTAATCTACTTACAATAGTCTCGGTTTCATGTCTTTTTTTTTTACAACAAAGGAGACACCTCAAGGGCACAGAAATAAAGGAAACAATAATAAAAAAAAAAGCCCGCTACTCGCTGCTCCTAAAAAAATAAAAGAATCAAAAGAGATGGCCGAAAGAGAGGTCAATTTCGGGAGGAGAGGTGTCCTGATATGATATTCTCCCTGCCTTCATTAGCTACTCCCCATTAGTCATTCCTTCCATCCTCTCCCCCGCCATCACCACTAACATACGGACAGGGTGAAGTCTGCGGCGGGGAAGCGAGACTCGGTGTATTATGTCGTGATCTACGCTATATGACGTGGTATAGAAGGGAGCTTGAATGGAGCGAATTATGTGGGAAAAGAGATACAACAAACACAGGGATAGATAGATAGATAGATAGTTAGACATGAATAGACGTGGTAGGAAAGGAGCTTGAATGGAACGAATTATGTGCAAAAAGAGATACATCAAACACAGCGATAGATAGATAGATAGATAGATAGATAGATAGATAGATAGACATAAATAGACGTCGTTGGAATTTGAATGGAACGAACGATATAGAAAAAGAGATACAACAAACACAGGGATAGATAGATAGATAGATAGTTAGACATGAATAGACGTGGTAGGAAAGGAGCTTGAATGGAACGAATTATGTGCAAAAAGAGATACAACAAACACAGGATAGATAGATAGATAGATAGACATAAATAGACGTGGTAGGAACTTGAATGGAACGAACGATATAGAAAACGAGATACAACGAACACAGGGATAGATAGATAGATAGACAGGTAGACATATACAGACGTGATAGGAACTTGAATGAAATGAACGATATAGAATAAGAGATACAACAAACACAGGGATAGATAGATAGACAGTTAGACATAAATAGACGTGTTTGGAACTTGAATGGAACGAACGATATATAAAAAAAGATACAACAAACACAGGGATAGATAGATATAGATAGATAGTTAGACATAAATAGACGTGGTTGGAATTTGAATAGCACGAACGATATAGAAAAAGAGATACAACAAACACAGGGATAGATAGATAGATAGATAGTTAGACATAAATAGACGTGGTTGGAATTTGAACGGAACGAACGATATAGAAAAAGAGATACAACACAGGGATAGATAAATAGATAGAAAGTTAGACATACATAGACGTGGTAGGAACTTGAATGAAACGAACGATATAGAAAAAAAAGATACAACAAACATAGCAATAGATAGATAGATAGTTAGACATAAATAGACGTGATAGGAACTTGAATGAAACGAACGATATAGAAAAAAAGAGATACAACAAACAGAGATAGATAGATAGATAGTTAGACATAAATAGACGTGGTAGGAACTTGAATGGAACGAACGATATAGAAAACGAGATACAACGAACACAGGGATAGATAGATAGATAGATAGATAGATAGACATAAATAGAAGTGGGAGGAACTTGAATGGAACGAACGATATAGAAAACGAGATACAACGAACACAGGGATAGATAGATAGATAGATAGATAGATAGACATAAATAGAAGTGGGAGGAACTTGAATGGAACGAACGATATAGAAAAAGATACAACAAAAATAGGGATAAATAGATGGATAGATAGAGAGTTAGACGGATGAATAGAGAGATGAACAACCCGTCATGAACGCAAACTAACGAGAAGATAAAGTTGAAAGAGTAAAAAAAAACTTAATAAACTGAATGTACTTGAGATGAACAATAGAGAATAAGGGGAATGACTAAAAGATAAACACATGTGAATAGACGGCATAGTAAAGTAGACAAGAGTAGTAGTAGTAGTAGTAGTAGTAGTAGTAGTAGTAAGACGAGGGGACAGAGGAGAAGGAGGAGGAGGCTAAGTAAGTAAGGAGTATTAGCGTAATTAAGTTATGTAGAAACAGAATAGAGTTACTGATAATGATGATAATTGGACCACGAGGCGGAAGCGAGATCCAACGTGTGTGTGTGTGTGTGTGTGTGTGTGTGTGTGTGTGTGTGTGTGTGTGTGTGTGTGTGTGTGTCGAAGGATTTCCTGTGAACTGTCACGAACATTAGTCAGCGAGAGAGTGTGTCAGGAATGGGATTAAGCCATGTGACAGAGAGAGAGAGAGAGAGAGAGAGAGAGAGAGAGAGAGAGAGAGAGAGAGAGAGAGAGAGAGAGAGAGAGAGAGAGAGAGAGAGAGAGAGAGAGAGAGAGAGAGAGAGAGAGAGAGAGAGATGAAAAATAAAAACAATAAAATAAGAAAGAAAGAAAGCAATGAAGAACAAATATATAAGAAAGAAAACGAGAAAGAAATGGAGAAAAAGGAAATATAAATAAAAAAGAGGCAGAGAGAGAGAGAGAGAGAGAGAGAGAGAGAGAGAGAGAGAGAGAGAGAGAGAGAGAGAGAGAGAGAGAGAGAGAGAGAGAGTAAACTACACCGTAATAATTATCAGGTCCTTCTAATTATCCTTCCCGTCGATGAATGGAGCAGCAACAATAATAATAACAATAACATAGTGACAACATAATTAGTACGAGATTACGGAGAGAGAGAGAGAGAGAGAGAGAGAGAGAGAGAGAGAGAGAGAGAGAGAGAGAGAGAGAGAGAGAGAGAGAGAGAGAGAGAGAGAGAGAGAGAGAGAGAGAGAGAGAGAGAGAGAGAGAGAGAGAGAGAGAGAGAGAGAGAGAGAGAGAGAGAGAAATACGGATAGAAAACGATGATGAATAAAGAATAATAAACAAAATAATAAACAATAAATAAATAATTGAATAGTGATAATGAATAGAGTAATAAACAGAATAATAAATAATGAAGAGTAATGATGAATGATAAATAAAGAACAATAATGAACAAAGGTGAATAGTCTTGTAATTCCTGTTGTGAGGGTCTGTTGAAAGAAGTTGACTAATGGAAAGTAGAGTCATCGGGTTATGAGTGGATAGGACAGTTTCTTGTGGACAGAAGATCAGAGAGTGGGAGATAGTACAGAGCCTTGCCGGACACCATGCACTGTTGATAGGTTTAGACCAGCGTTTCTCAACCGGGGGCCCGTGGCCCCCCAAGGGGGCCACAGGCCTTCGACCGGGGGGCCACGAGCGGACACCGAAAAATGGTGGAACTGATGATCGGACCAGAGGCAAAAAAGAAAATCCAGCAAGTTTCGCTCTCTAATGACACGATCCGCCGACGGATTGATGACATGGCCGCTGATGTGTGCCGTCAAGTTTGCTGTGAAATCAAGCAAAGCACGCTCCAGGCTAGCCTTCAACTTGATGAGTCTACCGACACCGCTCTGGAGAGCCAGTTGATCGCCTTCGCTCGCTACGAGAAAGAAGGAAAGATGAAGGAAGAGTTCTTATTCTGCAATACCCTGCCAACCACAACGACAGCAAAAGATGTCAAAGCCATCGTGGACTCTTTTTTTGAAGTGAATGGACTCAGCTGGCAGAATTTCAAGCACATTTGTACTGATGGTGCCCCAGCGATGATTGGCGTTAAAGGAGGGTTCGTCACGCTTGTGAAGAATGAATGGCCCCACGTGACGTCTTCCCACTGTTCACTACACCGATATGCTCTTGCGTCAAAAACTCTACCGCCGCGTTTGTTGGAAGTCATGGACGTTGCGGTCAAAGTGATCAACTTCATTCGTGCGAAGGCCAAAAATCATCGGCTCTTCCAACTTCTGGCCAACGAAATGGGAGCGCAACATGTGGGACTTCTGTTTTACACCAAAGTTCGTTGGCTATCGAGGGGGAAATGCCTCTCTCGGTTGTATGAACTCCGGTTGGAGACAGAAATTTTCCTGCGAGAGAACGAAAACAACCTCCATGTCCACTTCGACAATGAAGAGTTCGTCATGATGCTCGCCTACCTGGCCGATATATTCGGCCGACTCAACGAAATGAACCAGTCTTTGCAAGGCCATGATGTGACAGTCAGTGACGTTCAAGACAAGCTTGCCGGACTGTCTGCTCGAATGGGAGTCTGGCAGGCACGAATCGAGGCCGGATCCACAGCCTCGTTTCCTTTCTTGGACGAGCATCTGCAGACGCAGAGGATTGAACTTCCCATCGGCATCAAAGATTGCATCATTGGACATCTCGACATTCTCTCCGCTGAGTTCAAATCTTATTTCGACGATGCTCCATTGGATGTTCCATGGCACAGAGACCCATTCAACACCGAAATTGAACCTACTGAAGACGAAGCAGAGGAGCTCGCAGAGTTCAAGGTCTCAAAAGCAATGAAGCTGGCCTTCAGTAACAGAGAAGACCTCTCCAGCTTCTGGTTGTCTGTTCAGGATGCATATCCACTACTCAGCAAGAAGGCATCCGAAATGCACGTTCAATTCGCCACAATATACCTTTGCGAATCTGGATTTTCTGACCTGGCGACCATTAAAACGAAGTCCAGAAACCGTCTCGATGATGGGAACGATATTCGCCTTGCTGTGTCCAAGACGGAGCCAGACATAAGAGGCCTCGTCACACGAGCCCAACAGCAAGTGTCTCATTGATTATATTGTTCAGCAAAAAAATTTACTTTGATTTATAATTTTAGTGACTGAATAAACAACATAAAACAAAATCTGCATTTTTTTTATTGAAGGGCAGGGGGCCACGAGTGTTAGCCACTCGGTGAGGGGGGCCATGGGCTATCAAAGGTTGAGAAACGCTGGTTTAGACTTTAGGGGAAGAACAGTGACCGCCAACCACAGCAGAGAGAGAACGGCCGGAAAGGAAACTGGAGATAAAGGAACAGAGAGAAGGATAAACAGGTGAATTGTGTTATGCATGACAAAAGTATGTAGAGCACCGTTTAAGTGGTAAACGTACAATAACTATAATAGGATAATAACGCCTCATCACATCATTATATAACGCAAGGTAATTCCGAGGCTGTGTGATATAGTGAACAACAGGTCGATGTGAGATGAAGAAAATAAACATAACTTGACATGATATTCCAGCACGTAACGAAGAACTGACCCGCATCATGAAAGGGACTTCTTGTAATCTTATCCTGACACCTCCACCCTCTTACTGTGTATCAGGGAAGGTGAGTGACAGGTGTGTGTGTGTGTGTGTGTGTGTGTGTGTGTGTGTGTGTGTGTGTGTGTGTGTGTGTGTGTATGATGGGGGAGAAAATGCAAGAGGAGGAGGAGGAGGAGGAGGA